>NW_027101432.1:0-39524 GCF_035046505.1 Tiliqua scincoides | reverse complement strand
TTTCTTTTTCTCACCCCTCTTAGTCTATCTCAGGGGTGTCAAACTTGTTTCATACAGCAGGCCGAATAGCATTCATTGTGCCTGCTGAGGGTCAGAAGTGATGTCTTTAAGCAGGAAGTGATGTCATTAATCAGGTCATTACCAGAAATAAGCACTTTTTCCTCACTTATCATTAGCTGCAAATGACAGAGAGAAAATGTGCAAATCTTGATCATATTTTTGAGATATGGAAGAGCCCAATTATCATGCGGGCTTCCCTTTGAGCAGTGACATCTCAACAGAACTCAGCAGCTATTGATAATGCTGGGAGAGACTGAGGACCAGAAACAGAGCATCTGTGGGCAACATCTAGCCTGCGGGCCTTATGTTTGACATCTCTGGTCTACCTCTTCCTTTGTCCTGCTCCTTACCTTCTGAGGCTTCCTTCTGGCTCTACCTCCCAGTGCATTGGCAGAAGCAACCCTGCTAAAAGGGCAGAGCTGAGAGAGCCCAATTATCATGAGGGTGGCCCTTTCAGCAGTGACACCTCAGCAAAAGCAGTGCTGCTGAAAGGGTGGACTGCATGATAATTGGGTTTTCCTGGCACCACCATTTCAACCGTGCCACTTCTGCCAATGTGCTACTTCGCAGCTCAGCTACTGTGACCGCAGCTGATGGTTGAGCTGGGAGAGTTCAGTTACCATGCAGGCCTGATAAAGAGCTTCTCCAGGCTGGATACCGCCTGTGGGCCTTATGTTTGACATCCCCAAGCTAGACGTTTGGGGTTAAACATGTTAGAACTAGACCATAGCACTGTATTATTTATGAGAGTTTTTTTTGTTCTTATGTTCTTTTTTCTTTTCTTTTCTAGCACAAAATCTGGCATTTTTAAATGTCTTTACATTTTTAATATTTTTAAATTTAATCTTTAAAAACTGACATTGTTGCACTGATGCCAAATTTATCTTCCACTTAGGTGCAGTGTTAGGAAATTAGAGTACCTAATATATTGTGCCAAGGTGACAATTCCTGGAATAAAGGAAAGTACTTGAGTCAGGCAATCCTAGGTTGGCATGAGAAGGCAAAAATGGGCCTGTCCCTGACAAGGAAGCATAGCATGACTGCAGCAATAGCCAATGAAGGGCTTAAAAGCTCTCTCTCTCTCTCTCTCTCTCTCTCTCTCTCTCTCTCTCTCTCTCTAGTGCAATGACTTCAAAGGCCCAGCCATTCATAGGGAAATCTCTGAAACAGTCATTCTGGTAAGTTTCCATTTGAACAGCCACAAAGAACCATTTTTCCATGATAAAGTAGATTGCTTCAGTTTCCAAGCAAAACCCAGAGGGGGTCACCTCCTTTTCTCTCTCCTCTGCACTGACTGCAAGAAGTTCCTGAGTCATCCCAACTCCAGCCAGATGCCGCATTAAAAGAGCCCTGCAGGCAAACAGTGCAAGTGGGCATGTCCATGTGTGCAACATGTGAGTCCTGCTACAGCAAGCACATCTGCCACAAGGAAGAATAATTCCACCAGTTCAAGCCAAGGTTTGGCTTTTCCAGCGAACTCTTGTGCAATAAAAACTCTTCAAGCTGAGATACCAGACAGGGAGTGGGAGGCAGAGGATATGCATTTTTTTTTTTCATGCTCTGAGGTTAACAAACCATCTCCATCTTATTTGCACTGGGATTGTCATTGCTTCCTCCCTCTGCTTTCCTGTCCAATACGCATGCTGCCTACCCAACACTCCCTGCTCCCCATTCTATTCATTCTCATTCCATTCACTACATCATCAACCTCAGCTTCCTCTCTTTCCATCAGCAGTTCAGTGGAGGGCCCATAACTCAGATGTAAAGCACACGTTTCACATGCAGAAGGTTCCAGGTTCAACCTCTGACCTCTCTAAACAGGGCTGGAAAAGATCTCTGTCTGAACCACTTAGAGAGTTGGTGATAGTGATGTTATCATGACTGAATGAAATTGGCCAAGAATCCTTGACTGGCCTGAGGCAGAGTGCCAAATGCTTACCTGGTGATGGATGTGCCAGCCTCTGCTCCTCCCATTCCCTGGATTGGAAAAGGAAGAGGGGAATGGAGAAGAGGGGAGGAGCAGTGGAGGTAAGTGGGCAGACAGAGGTTGGCTTCCCCTGTCAAACTGCTGCCTGAGGCATTGGATCAGTTGGCCTCATGAATGAGCCAAGAATCTGACACACAGCCCAATCCTATCAAAGCCCCTGCCCCAGCCAGTGCAGCCACCAAGATCCACCAGCATTCCACCCCTGATCTGCTCCCAGCTCAGCCTGATCTCTGATCCCTGCCACCACAGCCATGAACACACTGATGGTCAGTCTGCATGGTGCCACTGCAAGAGTGTAGCCTCCTGGCCTTTGCACCAGCAGACACATTCTATAGCCATAGATGGTCACAATGGCAGACTGTAGGATACACTGGCAGATCTCGCTTTCTGCCAGTGTATGCTGCAGATAGGATTGGGCCCTAAGATTCTTATGAAAGTTTGGAGCCATCACCACATGTTGCTTATCTATGCTGTGAATAAAGGCAGTTGATAACACTGAAAAAGGAATATAGTATTAGAATAGAAAGAACAGAAACAAGAGGCAAATATTCCATAAGCTTCTCAAAACATATTAACACTGTGTAAGTTACCTGGCCAAAGAGCAAAGAATGGCTGCAACAATTGTAGATATAACATAAGCTCAGCTGCATTTTCTGTGATAAGGTAAATAACATCTGAACTGTCATTTACAGATCAGTCAGTATTTTCGAGCAACTTGTCCCTCTCCTCTTGCATTTATGGCAACCCAAGGTCACATGTATGCCTAGAAATGTAGACAGTCAAAAAGATCAAGGAAGCGATATGCTGAGGTTATGTTTGTCAAGGGACAGACAAGGCTGCACTTTGTAGGGAGGGGTCATTGTTGATCCTGCAAGACACCTCAAATAGCAGCCACTTGCTTTGTCCTGCAGAACCGCAGTTTAGCAACCCCCACCCCCACCCCTCCAAAGGGTTAGGTAAAGCTCTGTTTACTGAGGAATAAAATAAAAGGTAAATGTTAGTCAAGGGAGATAAATCTTCTGTGACTTTAAAGAAATTTCTGAGAACTGTCTTCTATAAAACATGGGGCATGATTTTCCATTCTTTTGTATCTGATTACATCTTGGATAAAAAGGATTGTGCAAAGCGTCACATACCGGACTGCTTCCTCACTCTTAATTGGGCTTCTGGGTTAGGGACGTGGTGTGTGTGTGCTAGCAAGAGAGATGCATGGAAAAGCAAGATGCATATTCACTGCTGCAGACAGCCTCCGGAGCTCCTAAGGGCAGAACCAGGAACCCATGACTCTGCAGGGAGGTGCCCTGAGTAGTGAGCCAGCAGAGATACAGGTTGGAGCATCCTCCTGTGTGCAGGGAAGGGTTCCTTACCAGCTACTGAAGTGACCATGCTTAACCAGGCTGACCATTGGCTCCCCTCATCAGGAAGTGGGACATTTCCACCTTGCTCCTCTTCTTTTTGTGTCTCCATCGTTTAGTATCACACCCCCTTACCATGAACAGCAGTTTGAGTTCCAGTCCTGAAGGGGCTGGCTATGTTGGAAGGTCCAGCACTGGACTCAGAGACAGACTCCATCAGTAAAGGGATCTTTAAACAGAGTCTGTACTCTGAGCCAAGGAACTGGTTTCATCCTCAGCTGGAACTGTATGCTTCCTGTTGCTGCACATCCATTTCCACAGCAGACCAGGAGGGAGCTGATGGAGAGGCAAAAGAGTATAAGGCTCCAGGTCAGCAGGCTGATCCTTTAGCTAGGGAAGCAAACCCTGGAGCAGCAGGCTGGGTTGACGGGCATTTATAGCCCCGCAGCCCAATTCTAACCTGTGCTGGCGCAGCAGGGTCACATGGCCTCTGCTGTATCCAGTGCTGGCTAAGGGGAGGCTGGAGAGATCTTCACTGTAAGGGAACATTTGTTCGCTTACCCTGTGTAACACTCCTGCCTGCCCAATGGCTCTACTTTCTGTTAATTGCACTGAAAATCGTTAGTCTATTCTTAAAAACACTAACATCAAGATGATGAGAGAAGAGAGATGAACTGGTATGTGACATCACGTAGTATGTACTATACCAAGATGCATCTGATACCAGATGCAGTGGGGTGTCATAATAACCCCTTACAGTAGGAGCTGAGGAAGTTCAAAGGAAGTTTTGAAGTTAACAGTGCTACACCATCACCGTAAAAACTCTCAGATGAGAAAGTTACAGAGTTCATGAGAAATAGGTCACGTAACCTTGCTCACAAATTTGAGGGATCACAGTTGCATTTGAAGGAGTCTAGTCGGACACCTGCTTAGTGTCAGTCGCTTTGAACAGTCACATAAACAGGTCATTAGTACTAGAGCTGTGCACTGGAAGTAGCATTAGTGCTGGTACTGAGTCTAATGGCGAGGAAAGTTCTGGAAAGTTGGTGGGAGCCAGTCGTATCCTGCCTGAGGCTCTTCACAGCCTGTCATGTGGAACAGCTCAGATTAAGTCCTTAGTCAAGAATGTGAAGGTGCCTAATCCACAACCAACTCTTGCCACCCATCCTGTCTAGGTTTCTTTCAGCCCGTGCCAAGGCCCTATTCATCGGCACTGCAGGCAGAGACCAGTTTGACTAGCACAGTCAAGAGGCCACCCGATGTTGTCGCTGCTTGTACAGGGAGTCTGGGCCTGATTCATACAAGATGCTGCTGGCCTGCTGCAATAAGATGGAAAACCTGTGAATTTCACCCCATGTACATATAGCATAGGGTCCACACTCCATAATGGGGAGGGGGCATTTACTAACTGGCTCCTAAATGCTGCAGCTAAGACTTAGCCAGCCCAATTTCTTTTTATTATTTGGAAGCACGATCTGCTCTGAGTACGACCCTTTTGCAGGAGAGAACCACTTAAACCATCTCAGCTCCTGGAGGTGTACTACACATTGATCCCACTTTCCTCTGAAATCTGAGGTCTTCTCACACTGCCTTATCATTCTCACACTCACCTGAAACAACCAGCACATGATGATCCTGATCAGATAGAGTATGCAACACAAGCAAGTCTTTGTTTTTTTGTATACATGTAATTTAAAGGGACTATCACAGCTATATTGTGCAAAACCACATTCAATTTAATATGTAATATTTATTTTAATACTGTATTATAAGGCTGATCATCAGTCCGAAATCTTGGCAGGCCTTGCTAAAACGATCCATGAGCTGCTGGAGATCTTTGACAGAGTGGGTAGTGACAGCTGCATCGTCGGCAAAGAGGCAGTCACACAGACATTTCAGCTGGACTTTGGACTTTGCTCTCAGGGCTTTCCGTCTGATCTGATCCGGAGATAGAAGCCTTCTGTTGCAGTTCCAAAGGCATGCTACAGCAGAACAGTGAAGAAAATCCCTAACAAGGTTGGTGCAAGAACACAGCCCTGCTTCACTCCGCTTTGGATGTCAAAGGGGTCTGATGTGGAGCCATCGAAGACAACAGTGCCCTTCATGTCCTTGTGGAAAGATCTGATGATGCTGAGGAGCCTGGGTGGACATCCGATCTTGGGGAGAATCTTGAAGAGGCCGTCCCTGCTGACCAGGTCGAAAGCCTTTGTGAGATCTGTGAAGGCTATAAAGAGTGGCAGTCGTTGTTCCCTGCATTTCTCCTGCAGTTGTCTAAGGGAGAATACCATATCAGTGGTGGACCTGTTGGCTCGGAATCCGCACTGCGATTCTGGGTAAATGCTGTCTGCAAGTACCTGGAGCCTCTTTAGTGCAACTCGGGCAAACAACTTTCCTACAACGCTAAGGAGAGAGATGCCACGGTAGTTGTTGCAGTCACCCCTGTCGCCTTTGTTCTTGTACAGCGTGATGATGTTTGCATCCCTCATGTCTTGAGGTACTCCACCTTCTCTCCAGCAGAGACAGAGGATTTCATGCAGCTCAGTGACGATGATCTCTTTGCAGCACTTTAGGACTTCAGCAGGGATGCTGTCTTTTCCAGGTGCCTTGCCAAAGGCAAGGGAGTCCAGGGCCACAAGAAGTTCTTCTAGGGTTGGTTCACTGTCAAGCTCCTCCAGCACAGGCAGGCACTCAATGTTGTTCAGTGCTTCGGTGACTACATTTTCTCTGGAATATAGCTCAGAGTAGCTATATTTTGGACTGACGATCAGCCTGAAGAAAACACAGGTCATGGTTCAGGATGTGGACTCACCTCCCTGCATTACAATCTCTGCACATGAACTGGAGATTGTCCATGACTTTGTGTACCTTGGCTCAACGATCTCCGACACTCTTTCTCTCAATATTGAGCTAAACAAACGCATCGGTAAAACAGCTACCACGTTTTCCAGACTCACAAAGAGAGTCTGGTCCAACAAGAAGCTGACGGAACATATCAAGATCCAGGTCTACAGAGCTTGCGTCCTGAGTACACTTCTGTACTGCAGCGAGTCATGGACTCTTCGCTCACAACAGGAGAGGAAACTGAACGCTTTCCACATGCGCTGCCTCCGACACATTCTCAGCATCACCTGGCAGGACAAAGTTCCAAACAACACAGTCCTGGAACATGCTGGAATCCCTAGCATGTATGCACTGCTGAAACAGAGACGCCTGCATTGGCTCGGTCATGTCGTGAGAATGGATGATGGCTGGATCCCAAAGGATCTCGTCTATGGAGAACTCGTGCAAGGAAAGCGCCCTACAGGTAGACCACAGCTGCGATACAAGGACATCTGCAAGAAGGATCTGAAGGCCTTAGGAGTGGACCTCAACAAGTGGGAAACCCTGGCCTCTGAGCGGCCCGCTTGGAGGCAGGCTGTGCAGCATGGCCTTTCCCAGTTTGAAGAGACACTTTGCCAACAGTCTGAGGCTAAGAGGCAAAGAAGGAACGCCCATAGCCAGGGAGACAGACCAGGGACAGACTGCACTTGCTCCCGTTGTGGAAGGGATTGTCACTCCCGAATTGGCCTTCTCAGCCACACTAGACGCTGTTCTAGAACCACCATTCAGAGCGCGATACCATAGTCTTTCGAGACCGAAGGTTGCCAACATCCACTGTATTATAATATTTGTACTTCTCTTATAAAATCCTTCAGAGTGACTTACAGTTGAAAATTTGCAAAACTAAACAACACAAAAATTAAACAAGATGTGTTTTAGCTCCTGGAAAGTTGGAATGGATGCCTGTGCTGTTCTCTTTGTACACAGCACAGATCATCACATGCTATCCAGCTGACATCTTTGTGTGGCTCCCTGTCTCATGTGCTGGGTATCGCTAATTCCTGTTCATGGAAGGGGGGTATGCATTGATACAAAGCATGCGCTGTGCTCAGAGGGGCTACATAGGGCTGCCACTGAAACAACAATTCTGTATGATCAGCTCTGTGGGCATCAGTATCATATGCCATCCATCGATCACCCAGATGTTTCCTAGACCAGTGCCAGTGGATCCAAAGGTGTTATACTGCTGATATGATAAGTAAATAGGATCCATGGGATCCCAATTTCATCCACATGAAAGCACCTTGCATGTTTTCTGAGTATGCAAAATGCTTCATATTTATTATCTAGATATCGTCCTTACATAAAGACAAGAAGGTAGCAAAGTATTACTATCCCCATATTGCAGCTGAAGAACTGAGTCTGAGGAGGAGTGCCTTGCCCAAGGTCACCTAGTGAGTTGATGGCAGAGGTGAGACTCAAAACGATCTTTTGGTGACACACATCATGGCATTAAAGTATGAATCAGACTTCCACTTGGAGGGGGAGGGGAGAAAACCTGTGAGTTTATCATTGCCTACAGTTGTGCCCTAAAAAGTTAACATTTTAAATCCATGTTGAATTTAATAAATTGCCATTGAATATGTGGTGGGTTAATGCTCATTCTTCTAAATTCCCCATTATAGTTTGGCTTCATAACACAGTTATTCTTGCTACAGAGTATGAAACGTGTTTGTCAGATTTCGTAGAAAAGGATTTGTCTGAAACATTGTGACACAAATGGAAAGGGCCAGGGGCTCTCACTTTTGGGACCACGACAAACATATACACAAGACTGCAAAATGACTGCTTGTCCCTCTCCTTTCCCTCTGTTCAAGCTTTTCTTACTCTTCTGAGGGGACTGTTATGAAACTCTTGCTTATAGTCACATGACAGAGCTTAAGGTTTACCCAAAGTCAATGCCTCATGTCACATTACAGGGTCAATATTCACTGACTGGTGACTTTGGTTACATGGCCTAAGACCAGCAAACTAACTGGAATTGGCTGAAAACATCAGCTGGAAACGGTTTTCTGTCACTAATAAGCAGGGCTGGATAGGAAGGCATAGGCAGTGCTGAAAAAAGTGGTCTCAGTGTGTTGTTCCTTTTCTGTCCCCCTGAGTGCAACCCTCCTCCTGGCAATCTTTCATAGCCTCTCACATCACCTCAGTAGTGTGAGAAGGACAATGACTCAAGCCAAAGCTTCTGCTGATTTCCTTCTGTACTGCGGCAGCCAAAGTCACAATTATCTGGTTCATTCTAGGGCTGCTAGCCTGGAACACGCCATGACAACGTGATTCTCATTTCAAAGCCTCTTTTGTACTAGGACACAGTTCAAGGGATCGTGCACAGCCAGTTGAAAACACTCAGCACTTGCCATCGCATGCTTTCGAAATGAAGGGGCACTGCTTCTTCACACAGTTGCTGTGCCAGGCGCATGAGAGTGGAGTGGGGAACTAAATCTGTTTATGTAAGAGAGTGATAGCAAGAGATAGCCACTCCAGAGCATGTTGGGGATATGCTGACTGTTCTGGAAGCATCTTGTGAAAACATGACAGGATATATCAAGACCCCCATCTTCCCCCCTCAGAAAAATGATTGCTTGGGTCTCCAGTCTATGAACCTTAAAGCAAGGTATGTGTGGCTTGTAGAAAACACACGTGTGTGGCTTGTAGAAAACACTCATATTTGTCCTGTCCAGGAGAACAGCATTTGGCTAGAGCAGCTTCCCGTGCCGGTGATGAAAGGCTAAAATTATGCCTGGCTCTCAATTACTTCTAAATTGCCTGGGTAAGAATGCATCTCCTTGCTGAGAAAGTACTTAGAGTTACCAAGGAAGGAACAAGATATCAGGCTAAGGCTCTGCCTCCCTTTTACATCTGTGCAGCAGTTCTCTAATCTAGCTATCAAGCAGTTCAAGGAAATGAACAGATAACAAATTCAAATAAACCGCTCTGTGATGGTGTGTGTGTGTGTGTGTGTGTGTGCGCATCCCTGCATGGGTGCAATACACCATTTGTCTTCAAATCTCCCCAACCAGTTTGCCACACTGAAACTGAGAAGCCTGGGAGAAGGGTGTGGTGCCATAGCACTGGGCATGCAAGTCATTCAGGGTTAGGGAGAAGGAGGGAGGGGAAGGTGAGGGAAACAGGAGTGATATCAAGGATCATCAAGGCTGGACACCGGTTGAGGTGCCATATTCCTAAGAGAGCCTGCTTGGTCCTGCCAACGCCTGAACCCTCCAGTACTGGTGGCACTAGCAGCACAAACCAGCAAGACACTCACACCATCTGTCACCCAGCACCCCTATCTACAAATGGGAGCACCCCTGGCATCATTCCAGGGGTTCTATATGATGTACTCACTGGTCTCTGGTAAGTGTGGAATTCAGTAGTGACCACAGCTCCTTCTTCCCACTAGCAAGTAGGGGTGGGGTTTGAGGTTGGCTCCTTTTCCTATTACCCTGTGGGGCAGATGGCAAGCAAGGAGCTGCAGCAGCAGCAAATTCTTCTCCTGTTCACAAATGAGAAGGATGGGAGGAGCCCCTATTCCTCACTACACAATTGATTGCCTGTCACCATGGACAAGCTGGTGCTGGCAGTGTGCAGAAATCTAGCAAGAGGCAAGGGGAGATGGAGAAGCAGGTGTAGAGGGCCTCTATGAGATTGGTGGGCCACTGTGAGATACAGGAAACTGGACCAGATGGGCCTATGGCCTGATCCAGTGGGGCTGTTCTTATGTTCTTAGGGAGAAGGGGGAAGAAGGAGAAGCAATAACTGAGGCACATAAATGTGTCAAGTCACTGTGAACAAGTCACTTTTTCTCACAAACTTAGTTGTTTGTTTGTTTAGATCCCACCTGTCCCATGCCAAAGCAAATGCCCAAAGATTTATGATACAAAGCTTTATCATAAAGTACAAAGTACCACAACAGGTAAAAAGAAAACATCAGACAAAGCATTAAAACATTAATTTTAACATTACATAGTGAAGCATAGACCAAAACAGAGCAAAATCTAAACAAATATTGTTGAGCCAATGGGGAACAGATTAGTCCAGGGAAGCAGTCAAGTCACAGCAGTATTTCAGAGGCACTGAGGGCAAAAATTCACTTGGCAACCAAATGCCAAATGAAACAGGTATGTTTTGAACGCTTGCCGAAAAGCCATGATAGAGGGGGTGGTTCTCAATTCCCCTGAAAGGGAATTCCATAGTTGTGGAATTGTTGTGCTGCTACAGAGAAGGCTTGCCCCCAAGCTACCACCCCTCTAACTTGGGACAGAGGCAGTACTTGTAGAAGAACCCCCTCAGATGATCTAAAAAGGTGGGTTGGAATGTATGGAAGGAGGCAGTCTTTCAGATAGCCTGGACCCAAATCATGGAGGGCCTTAAACTAAGGTTAGAACTAGCACCTTGAATTGGTACCAGAAGCAAATAGGCAGCCAGTGTAGCTGCTGAATTAGTGGTCCAGCAGTCGTATCGTCTAGAAGACCAGTGATTTTCAACCTTTTTCATCTCATGGCACACTGACAAGTCACTAAAATTGTCAAGGCACAACACCTGTTTTTTACAACTGACAAGGCACACCCATTTACAGCAGGGGCTCACAACCCCCAGTGGCTACTAAAAATGTCCCTCCCCCAAACTCTCACAGCACACCTGCAGACCATCAGTGGCATACCAGTGTGCAATGGCACAGTGGTTGAAAAGGGCTGGTCTAGACCCTGTAACCACCCAAGCTGCTGCATTCTACAGTAATTGCAGTTTCCAAATTGTTTTAGAGGGTAGCCCCATACAGAGCGTGTTGCAGTAGACCAGTCTTGAAGTTACTAATGCATGGATCACTATAGCCAGGTCCAAATGGCTCAAGCATGGTCTCAGTTGGTGCACCAGCTTAAGCTGGGTGAATGCACTTCTAGCAACTGCTTTTTGTTATGTTATGACTTGTTATGACTTGTTATGAAGATAGACCGGGTATTCAAGTCACACCTAAGCAACTGCAGAGGGCAACAAGTATGGGACAATATGGCAGTGGGGAAAACTCCAGAAGGTCTCTTGCAGATAAAAAAGTTCTTCAGGAAGAAGACATGGTCAATTTCATATCTTGTAGTCCCTGGCCTTATAAAGAATATTATATATTTGGTATATATTTGGTTAGGGCTTAGAAACTGTAGCTAGGCCAGGTTGATGCTTGCATCCCTTTTCAATCACAAACACTTGATGGGTTATGCTGCACTGCAACTCAATAGTTTCTCCCAACAGCAGACAATTGGAATCGTCTCTTAGTGACTCCATACAGGTTATAACTGGCCTCCTGTCATGGGAATCAATGGCAGGATAAGAATGCAGTTGAGGGCTGGTCCATCCATGAGGCCAACTGAGGCAGTTGCCTCAGGCAGTAACTTGGTAGGGTGAACCCACCTCCATCCACTCAGTTGCCTTCTTCCGCTCTCTGGATTGGAAAAGGAAGTGGGGGTGGAGCAGAAGAGGAAGTGCCTCTCCAATGTGTTCTAGCCCATAATTCTCCTTTCCTCCACACTTCCACATCTGCCTTGTCCCCCTCTTTTTTTTTATGGTCCAGAGTGTGGGAGTAGCAGAGGCTGGCACATCACCAGATAAGACCATAAGCATTTGGCATGTCACCTCAAGTGCTGGGGTGTCTTTGACCAGCCTGTTAGTACCATTCTAAATAACCCCTTGAAATATTCACACCACAAGGATAACTGTGCCATTGCATATATGGTGCTATTCTCATTGCTTTCTGCACGGCCTCATTTTTCTCTTAAAAGAGTGTGCCCATTTGTTTCTGCACTTCCAAGGAGTTCGCTTGGGGAAACCCTATTTATGGGCTGAAAGTGCCACAGGAAGAGTTATTGCCCTGTTATTCGGCTTGCTGTGCTAAGCCCGCATGGGGATCGGGTTTCTACTGAAAGGGTGCCAGGCACGTCTGTTTCCAGGAACCAGCAGCCATATTTAGCCTGGGGCTGCACATGAAAGACTGCAGTCGGAAACGTGACATTGTGTCAACATCTGAGGCAGGTCAGAGCTGGGTGAGACCAAGAAAACAAGCCAGGGGAGGGGAACTCTTAACACACCCTGTCTGAACAGTCCAAGTGCGGAGGAGGAGGCAGTGTGCAAAGCCACTCCGTCACAGGCTGATAACTCCAGCTGCACAGAGGCTCTTTGATGCTTTCCCCTGTCTTCTGATTTGATATTTGCTTTTCAGCCAGGACAGAGTCTGCTCACATGCCTAAGAGCACTTTGGGCGAATGCTGCTGCTTCCAAGTGAAGGAAGAGGACATGCAGGAACAGAGAGGCAATTGAGCACACACATTTGCATCGTGTGTTATATAATCCAGTGTGCTTATGTAGGACTTTCCATGGGAGGAAATCCCAGCACCTTGCAAATAATACTCACGCCTAACATTGTCCCTTGTGATAGGCAAAGATTACTGCTCCCATGGTGCAGATTATGAAATGTAAGGAGTCCTTTGCCAGATCGCCCGAATGAACATCTTCCCGTAATTCACCCACACTAATGATCATTACACTTGTGGCATTTCCAAGCTCATTTCCATGTGGATTAGTTAGTCCCTGACACGATTTCACTGACCCATTGTTCCCACAATCAGGTGGGCTACAGTGGGTTTTGCTGTGCTTTTAATTTAGGTTTAAGGGATTGTTGTCATGTGCCTGTTAATCTGTACTTTTTGTTTTTTTGCCTGAGAATGAATTATCTTGGATTTTTTCACAATCATTAATACATAATATCAGAATTACCACCCCATTCTTTTTGAGAAAATGAAGAACTTCAAACTAGCATTCCTTTCCCTTCCTGACTGTAGAAGCCAAAAGGTGGTTAAGATAGTTCAGACAATGGTAGCTTGTGGGCTTGGGTTCAGTTTAGTGAGGTTCACTAGCTTTGCACTGTTCTGCTGAACAAAGGAGCAAACTGTTAGAGAGTGCTGTGTGTGGATTCAGGCATGTTGACCAACATGACTCACGTGAATCTGAAGTTCTTTGTCACAGGCCATTCTCAAGTGCCCCCCCCCCATTGTCTGAGACAATGTCAGATCCAGCTTTTCAGGGTGCAGGGGCAAAAGGCCTGTGAGGGACCCCAATAGCATAGTCCTCCCCATGCTTTGGAAGGTATGTGCATGTGCCAGCTCCCCCCTCCATGGTGTCCAGGAAGAGTGTCAAGATAGGCCTGACTCTAAAAGAAGGATAAAGAAAGTTTGCTGATATCATGACTTCCCCACTATTGCCTGATGAGCTTAATCTTGGTGCTTGTCTTGCCAGTTGGTGGTGTGGAGCAGTGGCAACAGCAGAGCAGGTCCAGCATAGGTGTGAGCCCTTGCATGCCCACAGAACCTGGCATGTGACCCACCAAGCCCCACCTGGGAAACCACCTCTGGTTTGAGGTTAGGTAGGGAGTAACTGGAGAAATGGCCTAATGAATTATGATGCCCATACATGAGAGGGGAGGGACCATAGCTCAGTGGTAGATACATGCTATGCATATAGATGGTCCCAAGGTTCAATCTCCAGGTATGACTGAGTAAGATCCCAATCTGATCCCACTGAGAGCCAGTTTCAACCACCAGTCACTGTTTTCAGTACAGCTTCATATAGAATACCCTCTCCAGAGAAGCTCACCTAGTGTCTATGGCCATGAATATCTTTTCACCACCAGGATGATACTGTTTCATTCATCGAGGCATTCTAGCATGTGGTGAGCTAGTTTTCATCCATGTTTTATCTGTTTGGATTTTTCTTGTCCATCCTTGATTTTATTACTGTTTCAACAATTGTTGTAGTTGTCAATTTTTTTTAAAACTATGTTTTATCTGCTTGACTTGGATATTTCCCTGAGAAGCTCAGTATTGAAAGACGCTATAGGAACATTTATAAACCAATAAATGTCCTACCCAGAGCCCAAGCCCTCCTACTTTGGTGCATGACTGCCACAAACCCCCTGCTGGCTGCACCATTTGTGGCACTCGCAGGCCACCCACTTGTGAAGAAGTAATCATAGCCTATGGTCCCAGTTCAGCAAGTGATTGCATTATTACCAGGGGACATCCACTAAAATTGAGTGTTGGGAGAGTTAGAACAGACAAAAGAAAATATTTCTTTACTCAGCGTGTGGTTGGTCTGTGGAACTCCTTGCCACAGGATGTAGTGATGGCATCTGGCCTGGACGCCTTTAAAAGGGGATTGGACAAGTTTCAGGAGGAAAAATCCATTACGGGTTACAAGCCATGATGTGTATGCACAACCTCCTGATTTTAGAAATGGGCTATGTCAGAATGCTAGATGCAAGGGAGGGCACCAGGATGAGGTCTCTTGTTTTC
Organism: Tiliqua scincoides; assembly: GCF_035046505.1. Taxonomy (NCBI): domain Eukaryota; kingdom Metazoa; phylum Chordata; class Lepidosauria; order Squamata; family Scincidae; genus Tiliqua; species Tiliqua scincoides. The sequence continues at coordinate 24,909 of NW_027101432.1, read as the reverse complement.
TGGTGTGCTCCCTGGGGCATTTGGTGGGCCGCTGTGAGATACAGGAAGCTGGACTAGATGAGCCTATGGCCTGATCCAGTGGAGCTGTTCTTATGTTCTTATATTATTACAGCACTTAGAAGAGCAGCTTTGGACAAAGCAAGAGCAGCTGAAGAAAAATGCTAATTTCACACTATATTTCAGAGGAGCATTTTGAAATATTGGTGCACCTTTGTATTTCTTGGAAGGCTTGATTTTTTGCAACCCTGGAAGCAAAATGTTGACCCCCAAGACAGAGAACTACATGAGAGGCTACCAATAGTATGTGCATTGTCAGCAAGATTTTTGACTGTTTTTCAAGAAACAAGAAACAAAACCTCCCATATTGTCTCCCGTACTATTTAAAATGCCCTGATGTTTCAGGGACAACTGTATGTATGGCATGGGAAGGGGGCTGCTGTTCAAGAAACATGTTAAAAGCAGCACTGGATTTTTGTCCACATGAGCTGGTCATGTGGTTTTCCAGACTGTGGCCAATGTCAGCAAAAGTTTGACACGTTGACATTTGGCAATCATTTGGGGATGATGACTATAATATAAACCTTGCAGCATATTTTGGGACTCATTTATCCTCTCTCCCCAAATCAAAGCTTTTGAAATTAATTTCTTATTCTTTTAAAAAGAAATCAAGTTATAAAACAAATCTGGCATTTCCAATGGGGAATGAAACTATGCAGCAACCTTGAGCCCAGGTGAATCTGGAGCAGCCAGCCAGGATCTTTCCATTCAGAGAGGTGTACACCAGCTACACCCAGGCAGCACGTTGGAGCATGCACCAGAGCCTCAGGGAGAGTAAGGGTGACCTGGGAAAGAGGCAGGGCTATCCCCTGAGCCAGCACATGTGCTTGCCATCTTCATCGGCCCAAGCCCCACCCTGCCTCTATTGAAATAAAAAAGTGCGTTCTCATTGACTTCAAGAACATGGAGATCTAAATTACAAAAGAGTAGCAAGTGCCAGACTTCAATAATGAAGACTACACCATGTCTTGCGTGGGAAGGAAGGTATAGCATGTTTTGCATGATGGTATCCAAGCCATGGGACATGTATTACACTGGAGAAGATCATGATCCTCTAAAGAAACACACTGCTCCTATGCAGAATGTAGCTATTTCAAAAGCAATGTTACAGAATCCTGTAATTTTAGTCTGAAGATTCCCAGAAAGCAACTTGTGGACATTTATCTTTGTAAGGCTGGCATACCTTTGTAAGGCTGGCGTACCTGAGGAGGGGTCTGTGAGTTCAAGTGCTCTTGGGTGGCATGGCTGGAGGGGGACAGCACCACCATCCACTGCGGTGATTGCTGATTGTCGCTTCTTTTTCTGCTCTAGCACCTTCCTGCCCTCTCCCCACCAGCCAGATAGTGGGTACACTTGTTCACTTGCTTCAGTGGAAGGCTGAGAGAGAGAGAGAGAGAGAGAGAGAGAGAGAGAGAGAGAGAACTAGTAGAATTATCATAGAATGAGCAATGGACAGGCACGGCTGGTTATTCCATGAGGCCAGCTGAGGTGGTTGCCTCATGTAACAGATTGTTGAGTGCCCACCACTGTCCACTTTCCTCCTTTTCCTCCCACTACCTAGATCAGAAAAGGAAGAGGCAGGTGGTGCAGAAGAGGAATAGAGGCTCGCACATCCCCAAGTAAGGAGGGGGGAATGACAACATTGGACATGCTTTCTCAGGCTCTGGAAGGTCTTGGGCCTGTCCTGGTAACTGGTATAGGAAGAAGACAGGCACTGAAGGAAAAAGAGATTGATGATTTATATAGGCCTGTGAACGATGACTACTTAGCATTATTGAAGTGCATTTTCAGAGTTCATGAACATTCTACAATGTTACAACAGCCCTGAAAAGTCAACCAGTATACTTTTTTTTATACTATAGATTGTGAGACGGAGGGCCAAACCGGATGTGAAATACATAATTATTACACTTTAAAACAGCAGCAACAGATTGGACTATATCCCAATCTATACTGTGGTGCAAAGGTCAGGGGTGGGAGTTTAGACCTTTATTCTTCTGTTTCCCTGCTGAAAATACCTCCTGTTGCAGTCATTTAACTGTAAAAATGCAATTTTCTGAAAATTCGCTTGCACATTTAGGGCTAAATTTGTACTTTGGGATGTGATTTTTTTTTAAGTAGGAAAGTAACTCAGAAGTAAAAGGTTAAGCACTCCTTACCTTCCCTTCATGCCCAGCAGCGGTGTCCTTACTTCTTTGTAGACCTGGAACAGTGACACATGGCATTACCCCCCTTCCGTAATTGGCGGTGACGTGATGATGTCACCATATCACTGCCAATTAGTTCTAGCTTGTGAGCCGCACCTCAGAGTAGCTGCTTTTTTGCCCATCTCCAAGTTCTTCAGCCGCTAGGCCACTGTAGAGTTTGGAGTGAAGAAGTGGCTGCTCCAAATTTGGCCAAGTCAGTCCACAGGAAGCGGCGCAGCTGAAGACAGCCAAGGTGGAGCAAGGGTGACACCCATCAAGGAGGGGTGTCACCCTTTCTCATCCCTCTTCAACCCTTCTGAGCCCACCTGACTTGACCCAAGGCACTTCTTTCCACTTCAGAACGGAGCTGCCATCTCGTGTTTCATCAACAACAACAACAGTATTTATATACCGCTTTTCAACAAAAAGTTCACAAAGCGGTTTACAGAGAAAATCAAATATCTAATGGCTCCCTGTCCCAAAAGGGCTCACAATCTAAAAAGATGCCAAGGAATACCAGCAGACAGCCACTAGAATAGACAGTGCTGGGGTGAGGTGGGCCAGTTACTCTCCCCCTGCTAAATAAAAGAGGAGCACCCACTTGAAAAAGTGCCTCTTACCCAGTTAGCAGGGGTTTCATGTGACACTCTCTCCTGCTTGGCACTCATGGCAGACCACCCAGTGTCCCCCACTTGCTGCGCCACTGTTGCCAAGGTACCAATTTAAATCAGGTCACTATGCAACCATTATAGTTAATTGAAAACAAATCCCAAATCAGACAATGACGCATATAACATCACATTTAATTTGTCCCGAAGGGAACACTAACTTTCCTAAGGCCACCTCGGTCACTCTGTGAAGTTAACTGCTGACTTGAAATTTTAACTGGAAAGTCCACAGAGTACATTCTTGGGCACTGCTCTCCAGCAGTATTTCCCAGGAACCAAATTTCTCCTCAGAGAACATAAGATCCTGGAGCATAACAAGGAAAGGTGGGTGGACCTGCCTGCCGTTGTGACTTTATAAAAATTAAAATATGCATTGCTTGGCTGAGGGATATCATCTTGGGGAAAACCCCACAGGTGGTATATATGTAGGAAGGAACACCCCAGGAGGAAACCCCCTCACCAAGATTTCCTCATTACTGCATTGCTCTGACAGTTGCTATGTTCATGGAAAGCCACAAGGCCAGCCCCCAGCAATGCAAGCATCTGTGACATGTACATCCTGTCTGTTCTTTTTTCTCTCTGTGGTCAACCTCAGTCAGGACCAATAATATATGTACATCTCTAGTTGCATACAGTGTGATTAACATCCTTGGCAGCATAACATTTTCATGAAATGATGGCTTGGTTGGTGGGTGTATTCTTGAATGCTCAGCACTGGAAGGGGAAAACATTTTTGAGGGGTTCTTCAAAAATATGAATATGGTCTTCAAAAAATTTTTGAGGAGGAGGAGGAGGAGGGGAGAAACCTGAGATTCTTTTTCTTAACCCCCTCCCCCAGTTCAGCAGTCTTGTAATGACTTGGATCATCCCAAGTCACTACAATGCACTTAAGCATAGAAGCAATGTTGCCAAAATGTGTGTGTGATCTAAAGGCACAAAACATCTCCGTGACAAATAGGCTTTCTATTTTCTCACCCAATTACATTAAGGACCTAAGGAAACTACTGGATCTAGATATGCCTCTGGAGCACCAAGTCTGGAATTCTTGAAGGCTCCGTCACTTTTGGACATAGCTAACCTTGCAATGCAGACAAATGTTTCTTTAACTTCCAGGCTTGACTACTGCAATGGACTCTGTGCAGGGCTGCCCTTGATGACAACTTGGATGCTTAAGCTAATGGAGAACACTGCTGCATCCCTTTTAATGGGAGCAGACAGATGAGTGCAAATGCCTGTTTTGCATCAACTACACTGGCTACATGCTTACTTCCATGCCAGTTCAAGGTGTCAGTTTGAAGCCATACGCAGCCCATCACCCACATTATATAGCCTCCCCCTGTATCTGCCCAGCCACCAGCTGTGATCAAATCATCAGGCCCTGCTTGCTATTCTGTTGCTGCATTGGATTAAGATAGTAGCAGATCAGAGCAGGGCCTTTACCACTGCTAACCTCAACCTGTGATCTGTCCTGCCTGAAGAGGCAAAGAAGTCTTCATCTTTGCAGAGTTTTCCAAGGGTTCAAAATGTCTCTATTCCATTTAATTGCTATTTAATTGTTTCAGTGGCTTGGGCAGTTAATTGTTAGCTTGGGGAAGGGGTTAAGTTTAGTGATACAGTTGTATTGCTGATTTTATTTTTTATTACTCATTTGGAGACATTTGGTTTATAAAAGTCTTAAATAGAAAATAAATCCAAATGCTTGGAATTCAACCTTTCCTACTCGTGGGCTTCTCAGAGACAGCTGGGGGGGTTGTGGACACTGGGAGGAACAGGATGCAGGACGAGATGGGCCTGTATGTTGATCCAGCAAGACTTTCCTTAAGTAATGGAATTCAGTACAGTCCTCTGTTCTGCATAATGTTGGAGTACTTGGACACACTTCAGCAGACCTATAGATTTGGTTTAGTGACAGCAGGGCAAGTAGTGGTTTGCCCCTCCACACTGATCTAATGAACTCTGAAAGGTCCCTGAAAATTTGTTCGGGCAGAATTTCAGCCACAGCCTAGTTCTTATACCCCTCTTGGCCCCAACAACCCTTCCCAGGCATCATCCCTTTACTGAGAAGTGAAAAAACTTATAGAAAGATCCCTTGAGCCTGAGACAGTATTATCTCACCATCCATTTCCACATGGTGTGTTCACAATGGGGAGCCTCTTGGAGTTTCATTTCAAGGGCCTTTAGTTCCAAGGGCTTCTGCTTGTATGGTTAACCTGCTATATTTGGATAAGAGGGACAAAGTCACTCTCTTCTGCTTTACTTGCAATGTCACCTCTCTCCCAGAGCATTTAGGAGCAAGGAACAACTTTTAGTCAATAAATGACTTGCAGGATGATGCTCAAGTGGGTCACCCTTGTCCTGCACAAGTCACTTACTGACAGCAGTATTGACACAGGCAAACCAATGTCTTGTGCTCGAGTTGGAACCTAAACTTGGCACAAGATGAGCAATTTCCTTGTCTCAATCCAGGGCACTGAGGTCCTAATATAATCAGCTGCCATTTCAGCAGGCCTCTAATCCCACTGAATGATAAGTCAGCTTCCACTCAGAATTCCACCATAATTTTAACTCTAGAGTAGAGAACCTCTCAGGTGCCATGTAGCATCAGCCCCTGCATGCTGACAAAAATACAGAAAATCTTTTATCATTGTCCCAAATGGATTCTTCAACTACAAAGAGACAGTACTCATGTTCCACAGGAAAAGAATTTTATTAAGTATTTTTTTAAACAACTACTTGACAGTTACTCTGATAAAAATATTTACAATATCTCCGCCTTCAAGGAGGTTCCAAAAATATAAACACTCTACCTCTCCCTAGAGGAAGAACAAAACACTCCCCTCATTAAAAAGAAAAACAGGAATACATTCATATTTCCTACTTTCTTTGTACTCAAGTAGTTTTACAAATAGACTTCTGAAACATTTTATTTTACATATCCATATAATATATATTTATATGTACACATTTATATTTATAACAGATTTTACAAATAAAGGCAACAACTGTGTACAATTTATTTTTAAATCAACAATAAAAATAAATGCTCAAACACAATCTGCAATCAAGCATAGTGCATTCTAGCAGTTGGTGCAATAGTGTAAGGAGAATTCATAGGGCCAGAGCTCTATGGATTTCTCAAAACTACTACGATGACACCCCCATACAACATTATTATTAAATAGCCTAATCAGAGGGAGTATTGTCATCAGCACAGAATATATTCTGTCTGGGGTAAATATTTAGGCTCATCAGGATCATGGCTTCTCATGCTTCTTTGGTGCTGTGATACACAACTGTGAGCACAGGAGGTACCCCAGGGAAAAGTGGGCACCTCTTTTCCAATGACATGCCAGCATTGACTACAGCTGTGCAAACTGCACAGCTCATGCTGGTCCTGATCAGTTGATGTGAACCAAAAAGAGACAACAGGGGGCTGTAGTACTCATTTGCAGGGAAATGAAATGCCAGAACAGCATGCCTGTGGCCAGCTCTGCCATCACCACCTGGGCAAGAGATCTGCCTTTCTTTCACTGAGAGCATACGGCTCACATTTCCCGTGATCCTTAATCCACTTTCAGGGATCAGCCTAACCAGGAGGCAGTACAAAGAAGCCTCTTTATGAATAGGAAATCTACTTCCTGCTTCCAAGTTCCATTGCTTTGAATGATTAAAAATGAGCTTTAGTTCAAACAAGGAATAAAATGAGGAGTGTTATTTTGACTTTTTGCTCCTTCTGCAATGCCCTGTCTCCTGAGCACCAGGAGAAAAGCAGAGGCAGTGGATTAGGGACCGCTCTTCGTTGGCCCTCCAGACACTTGTACAGCTAACGCTGGCAATGTGAGAGCTACCTGGGAAAGGCCGAGTCGACCACTGTCACATTTCTTACATTGTTCATTACGCTGTCTAAATGGACAACAGTTTTTACTGGTGTTTGGAAGAAAGTTACACACCAAACTATGGACACAAAACTCCCTTACATAACAGCCAGCTTTGGTTTTCTTCGAACACTGCAATATAGAATTGACATCAAGAGAACATAACTTGGTTGGCATTCTTGCAAATAGAACTGGATCCACAGAATAGCAGTTGATGGCAGACCATTTTCTCATAAACGTACCAGTCTAAAACCATTTTCTGGTAGCCAGAGCTGAACTGTCAGCTAATCTGTTCTCTTTCCCATAGATGAGTCCCAGAAATTCCTGTCCAGAAACTGGAAGATGCAACTTCTAGTGTGAGAAACAGGAATCTACAGGACATTTCCCCCTCCTCTCCAACTATCTCTAGCAGCTCAACTTACATAGAGTGGCACTTTAAGCTCATTCATTCATTTTTTAAATTGATTTTAAAAAAGAAAACTTCCAGGTAGCATCTAAAAGGAAAATATATATTATATATTCATCAGAAATTTGATGAGAAACCAGCCTCAAAATTTCCCTGAATCTTACTGTGCTCTATCAGCCAGTGACTACTAGCAATTTAACATCAATGGTTCATTGTCTGTGTATGTGCGTACACACATGTGCACCGCAGGCACACATGCATAATAAGTTGGAGATCTTGACTATTGGCAGCAAAAGAGGTGAAAGCCTGTCCCAGTTCTAGGCCCTTCCTTTGAAAAAACCTCATGAGAAGTATCACATTTTTGTATTCACAAACCCTAAATCAACCTATTGTTTTCATTTTTTTCACAGCTTCAGAATATAATCTCAGCCAAATTGGGCTGCAATCCTATGCATTTTCCTGGGAATAAGCCCTACTGAATTCAATGAGACTTACTTCTGAGTAGACATGCCTAGGATTGTGTGTACGTCGGGTGCTGCTCTGGAGGCAATAGAAAGTCAAAAGCGCATCAAAAACTTTATAAAAAATTTTTTAAAACAACCTTCCCTCTGTATAACTTACTAGGCCTTCTCTCAATTTTATGGCAATCAAAGCAAAGGAGAACTCTTACCTTCCCTACCCATAAATGACCAATGTTCTCCCCCACCAGTGGCGTCACTAGGGGGGTGCAGGCTACACTGGGTGACGTGCATGGGGGGGTGACACCATTACTGGTCAAAATTTTTAAAATCTTGGTATCTTTGAATAATACCATCATGTTATACATCATTAGATGAGTAAGTTCATGCAGAACGCAATGAAACCGTGTTGAAATATCTCTATCAAAAATTATAGCCAAAAATAAAACCAGTGGGGGTACATCACCACACCCACCACCCAGGGCATTGTCTCGCCCACTGCATGGGAGGAGGTCCATCATGGGAGTAATGTGCTGGCCTCCACCACCAAGTTACCCAAACCCTAGTGACTACTGGCCCCCACCACTCCTCAGTTCAGCTGGTTTAGAAAAAACACTATCCTGAAACAATCTCAAATTCAATCAAAAGAAGATTCCAGAGAAAAGTCATACAGCATTTACTCTTTGGTTTCCAAATTCAAAGGAGACATCTGCCTCAAAGCTTGAAGGAGAGCAGTAGAGTCCATGGGAGAATGGGAAGGTACTGGAGAAGGGAGTCGCTGAGGCATCAGCAATGGAGGAGAAATTTTATCTGGGTTCATTAACCCTGAAAGTGCTGCAGTGGAAGCTGGGAGGCTTGGATATAAGACAGGCACAGAGGCCGGATACCAACATTTCTCCAGCATAGGCAGGTAGGCGGTTGCCGACGGTGGAATCAAATAGAAAGGCAGGCACAGGGGAGGCTGGTGAGGGCCCAAAAAACTGCTCGAAGAGCCAAGAGCATCATTGTTAAAAGGCCCTTCATCCTCAGATATTTCCATCCTGGTCCTTTTGGCTGGCGGGTCCTCATTCTCTTGTTTGATAGAACTGATTCTGTCTTGAACAGTGTATTTGAGTTCAGTGTCCTTTTTAAAATACTGTGGGTCAGATTTAGAGTCACTTTTTTCCAGTTCTCCCCCATAACCACTGTCCGTGTCTGTGTCGCTACCACTCTGCTCTCCACTGGAGTGGGCAAAAGTTCTTTGAATCACAGGCACACAGTTTTTCCCATGTGCCTCAGAGGCTTTGGGAAAAGAGCCCGACTTTTCCTTCAAGTCCACAAGTTTAGGGGCTGCATCTCCAGGTTTCCTGCTGGCTCCACTCTGAAAAATCTCGGAGGCCATTCTGTGTAGGTGGCTGATGAGCTGGGAAGATTTCAGTTCCTTGCTGTTCTCGTGTTTTGCCACGTACTGCAGCACTTCTTTGGCACACATCTGGAAACCAGACCGAAACATCTCCTGGCTAGAATCAAGGCTCCTTGGGGGCAGTTCATCTGAGAAAACATCAAGAGAAGGTTGTTAGGAACTTAACACAGGCAGAAACTTTAAGTACAGATTAACCAGCAGTTATAGCCACATGACTCAAGACTTCGTAAAATCACTGGTAGTGGTCCAACACTGAAGAAAAAAACCTCAATTTGGGTAAATAGTGAATCACTAGATGTGAAATTCAAGTTATTCAGGCTTCCCTAAAGTCAACGGGAAATTTCCATTATACTGGAATTCCATATCTATCTAATAGGAACCTTTAAAGCTAACAAACAAAAGTAAAAGAAAACTTGTTTCTAATCACCCAAGCATTCAGAGGGATAGGTGGACATGCAATGAAACTACAAAGGTGTTACATACTAAATTCATTATTGCATCATTGCCAAGACTCGATTTTAGGGTTCAGTCGTGTGACTTGGCTTCAGTGAAAAGTGACAACTTAAGTGTGTTTAGGACAACAATCCTCAAACCACTTTAGACTTCAGGGGAACGAACAGTGAATCCTAAGCATATTTATGGACACAATGTAGAATTCAGTAGAACATAGTCCCTAGTGAACGTATTTAGGTTTGCAGCCCAAGTTACCTTAACTATAAATAGTGGACTAAGGTTTGGATGTGCCCCATCACATGGGGAATCTCCATACCATTCTACATGTTACAACCACAGCCTGGGTCACGAGTCACATGGAATCTCTTTGCAGAAAAGAGATTATATTCTAACCTCAAGAGTCAGGGCAATGGTAAGAAGAGAAGGATTGGCCTGGCAAAAAAGTTGCAAAAGTTGGGTAGCGAAGAGTTAAATGGTAGCAGAAGACCCAGAATAGGCAACAGATCTGGAGGAGCAGGCTCTATGCGGGACGTTGAAGGAGAGGGGAGTTTCTTGATAGTTAAGAGGTGATGAGGCTATTCCAGGCTTCTACGGTGCTGAAACACCATGTTGGGAAAAGGTGCCTCTGCCAAAAGACCTCTTGACCCGAAGGCAGTACAGAAGCTTGGCAGCCCAGCATTTTAAAAGCTGATCAAATTTCAAATAAAGAGCCTGTTTTAAATGAAAAGGACCAAGGGCTTAGATGAGAGGGCAAGGACCAAGTTTTATGTGCTTTCTTCCTACATAACTAGGGTGAGGAAGAAACTCTTACCCTAGTGTAGTTCCATGGAAACCCAAAGGACTAGTCCAGTACACACCATCAGAAAGCAATAATTTAAAATACATGTGCCGAAAGTAAGGTCACTACAATCACCAAGGCTTTCTTTTAGGAGAGCAGCAGGAGTAGAATACTCACCAGCATGTAAACCTTTCTGCAGGGCAATGATTTGCTGCTGCTGCTGCTCAATGAGACTGGTTAGTGCCTTCACATGTTTCAAAGTAAGTTCAAGAACAACTGCCTTTTCCAAATGTCCTAATGTCTGAAGGGAAGAAAAAAATAAAGTTAGTGTTAACACCACAAGAGGTTGTGTTTGTCTTAAATCAAGGGACCTGGTTTGATAGCTGCATAAACTATTGGGGGGTGAGATGAGCATGAAACAGGGTTGAAAATGACATACTACTCATCCAGTGAAACCTGTTGTTTTTATCTTGATCAAGAGCTATTTAAATGCATATATTTAAACAGTTTGTGCCCTGCTTTTCTCCCACACAGTAGGAGCACCCAAGGCGGCTGCATATATTAGGCAAGGGTTTAAAAAGTGTATATAAAGGCAGGTGGCACTGAAGGCTAACTTACAGATATTTTGGGGAAAAGAAACAAAACAGGGAAACGGAATGAGCAAAGGGACGTGTTTTTTGTGTCTGGCTGTGCTGAACATGGGATTCCAATAGAAGGTTTTCTAAATAGTGACAAAAAAGCAAAGACTTAAGAATTGAAGCAAAAATATTTCTCAAATGAAACCCAAATACTTTAGACTCTCTATCTCACACATTTTGAAAACAAATCACCATATATACACCAATGGTATAAGACAGGGGCCTCTAAACTTTTCAGCCAAAGGGCCACATCAAATATCTGGGACGGTGTCGAGGGCCAGAAAAAAAATATATATAAAATTTAAATAAATACATTAGAGATGGAACTTAGATGAATGACTGAAATGAATGAATGAATGGGCTCAAATGTCCAGGATTTCTCCAAGCACCAACACAGCCCAAGAAATAAAGCACACACACTTAAATGGACTCCCATTTCCCCACACCACAAGCACAACTCTGGTTGTGTTTGGTCAACTAGGCCAGAGGCTCTCAGAGGATCAGAGGCTGGCCACAGGCTGGACAGAAGCTCTCCTCAGGCCGCATTTGGCCCCTGAGCCTGGGTTTGGAGACCCCGGTATAAGACATTAAGAAATTTAATCACGTACAACAGGTTGCAAGGAGTCATGGTCTAAAAACTGTGGCTTTCACAGTTCACAAATCAGAACTCAAAGTGGGACCTGAAGCAACAGCAATAGGGACCACAAAATCCTAATTAATACCTATCAATTCAAGTGCAAAATCAATTTAAGCTTCCCCCAGTAAGTGTACAGCACAATCCCATGCATGTCTACTCAGAAGTTGAGTGCAATTGAGTTCAATGGGGCTTTTTCCCAGGTAAAGATGCTTAGTATTCCAGCCTTAATGAATTATCAGGTCCAATTCATGCACACAGGTTGTTAAGAAATAATCAGCTTGGCAACAAAAACTCAAAGACCAACAGGAGGTTCAAAGGGGCAAGTACCCCAAAAGCAGCTCTGTCCACTGCAGTACTCCTATAAACCCTCTAGATGGCACCTTGACCTGCACATAAATCCATTAAACCCAAAACACTCTTCACAGGGAAGAAGATTTTGGGCAGCAGCCAGATTTTCACTTACTGTAAGTTTGAGATGTTCTGGTAAAAGATCTTTAAGCTGCGCAATGCATTCATTAATCCTATCACGTCTTTTCTTCTCTATAAGCCTGTGAGGCAACTTATAGGTCTCCTGGAAATCAAATGGGGAAAAAATTAGCAAAATCCTCCAAAATACTTTAGGGCCAAATGTCATCTCAGAGGAGTTATGCATCTTGACCATACCCAGATACTTTGTGCAACAACTACTTAATTAATATTGTCAATGTATTTGGGCTACAGATATAAAGTTCACCTACCTACTAGGGAATAAGTTATCAAAACCAAAAAAAGCAGAATAAAAGTGTTGTAATAGTTTCCCATCCACCCACCTCAAAAACACATTATTAGAAATGGCACACTGGAAGACCTCTAAATAAATTCAAAGCTCCTTCCTAACATGTGTGTGACATATACCAAAATTACTATTCAGTATTAGAATCCCAAATGTGCATGAAACTATCTTAAATGGACACAAATTAGTAACTGTTTACTAATTAAACAGTTAGTAAAGGAGTAAGGAGGCAAAGAAATTTCTAAAAAAATCAAGAACGCTTTGATTTACCTTACTGTCATCGCCTCTTTTCAATCCTCTTCTGGGCTTGTAAACTTGGTACATATGAGCAAAATCTAACCTGTGGATTAGCAAAGCAAAAAAGCCATTGATTATTAATCTATCATATTAATTAATAAGATAACATTTCTCCCCAGCTTAAAAAGAAAGTAAAATAAAAGATGGTCTCTCAACAGAGACTGCTGTTCACAGGGGGCTGGAATACCCCCACCCCCCAAAAGAAACTTAGGCTACAATCCTATGCACACTTTCCTAGGAGTAAGTGCCATTGAACACAATGGCACTTACTGCTGGCTTTGCGCACTGGAGAGGACACTCTGCTCCATTCAGAGCGCGATACCACAGTCTCCCCAGACCGAAGGATGCCAACAGACAGGGGCATGCAGAGGATTGGGCTGTTGGTCGACCCTGCGTGCTTGCCTTACCCGGGCATTTCGTTGGGCTCCAGCGCAGGCAGCTTGCCCAGACAGGGAGGCGGCTGGGCACTGGGGATCCTCTCCATTTAAGCTGGACTTTCCGGGCTTCTTTTCCAGACCCTCCTGGAAGGGGGGTCAAGCTGGGTGGGGAGAAGGCGCCCCCTCTTCCTCCCACTGAAGCCCGAGAGAGAGAGACGGGCTGGATGGCCCTTCAGCAGCTGGGCAGCGTCCCTGGCAGGAAGGGAGCGGGTCTCGCGAGGAGCAGGGCAGGCGCGGCTCACCAGAGGCTGCGGCTGCCACTCATGCCCTCGCCGGCTGTCAAGGGGCGGCGAGCCGGAGCAGGCGAGCTGAGGAGTAAGTGCAAGGCTGCAGGCTGGGTTAAATGTGACCGAGTGGGTGGACTGCAGCTACGTGCTCAACCCTGTGACTCCAGGCACGTCTGGCTGCTGCCGCCACCGGAGGGAGGGAGGGAGGGAGGCAGGCAGGCAGGCAGGGAGGGGCGGGCCTGCCTGCCTGCCTCCCCATCACATGAGCCTCACGTGTTGGACAACGCTCCAGCAGCCCCCCCGCTGGCCACACAGGCAGCCGCCGGAACGTGGAGGGTGGCGAGCCTGCTCCTCTCCTGCCGCCGCCGCCCCATCGGGGCGCGCAGCCAGGGCGGTGTGCATCGCAGGCGGGGACGGCCAGAGGAGTCCCTGGCTGGGCACTGCTGCTGGTGCTCGCAAGCCAGCCTGCGAATGCTGCTCAGCCCAGCCCCTCCCTGAGCACTGGGTACGAGCCTAGCCACACTTACCTGGGACTGGGAGTGAACCCTATTGACTGTAATGGGACTTACTTCTGAGTAGACATGCATAGGATTGGGCTCTCGGGCTACAATCCCATCCACACTTTCCTGGGAGGAAGCCCCACTGACTATAATGGGACTGACTGCTGAGTAGACGTGCACAAGATTGGGCTCAGGCGTCTGTGATGCGGTTCTGAGGGAGGGAAGAGAACTTTGGCTACGATCCTATCCACACTTTCCTGGGAGTAAGCGCCACTGACTATAATGGGACTGTCTGCTGAGTAGACGTGCACAGGATTGGGCTCTTCATCCATGCTGGAAGGCATTTTGAACACGAAGTAGTTGGGAGTTACTGCACGGCTAAGGCTGTCATCCCAGGCACGTTTTCCTGGGAGTAAGCACCATTAACTGAAATGGGACTTACTTCTGAGTAGACAGGTATAGGCTTGGGCTTGAAACCGAACTAGAAAACCTATCTTAAAGCCCAATCCTATGCGGGTCTACTTAGAAGTAAGCCCCATTTCAGTCAATGGAGCTTACTCCCAGGTAAGTGTTGATAGGACTGCAGCTTTGGAGCCCAGTCCTATGCATGTCTACTCAGATATAAGTCCCATTATGGTCAGTGGCGCTTACTCCCAGGTAGGTGTGGATAGGATTACAGCCTTAGAGCCCAATCCTAGGCATGTCTACTCAGATGTAGGTTCTATTATAGTCAATGGAGCTTACTCCCAGGTAAGTGTGGATAGGATTGCAGCTTTAGTGCTCAATCCCATGCATGTCTACTCAGATGTAAGTCCCATTATAGTCAGTGGCGCTTTCTCCCAGGTAACTGTGGATAGGATTGCAGCCTTAAAACGGAGCCTTCACCGAGTCCTGAGTCCCGTTCCCCCCCCTTAGGGCTGCTGCAAGATGAAACTTTCAGCACTTAAGAAACATTCTGGAGCAGTGTCGTGAGCGAAGGTTCAGTGCCAGCTTTGCCACTGGCATGGAAGCTGAACCCTTAATAGCCACCCCCTCCCTGGCTATTGCTGCAGAGAGCTGCGGGGTGAGGGCGCCGCAGACAGCACTGAGAAAAGCGTTGACTCGCCTCCACACTGCAGTCTCAAATTGGATTAGGCACCTCCACACACACACACAGACTCTTCCGGTGTTAAATCCATCAATTAATGACTGACTGCATCTTCTCTGTAATTTGGTCCCAAAGCTGCAGCCTGAAACGCATTGACTGGGAGGTCAGTCCCACTGAACTGTGGGGCACATCCTTTAACATTTGCCTGCGTGGCTGCTGGGATCTCACTTTTCTCAAGACTGTGAGCCCTTTTGGAACTGAACACTTTTCTCATGTCTTTTGCTAAGTGAACTGTTTTGTGAACTGTTGTTGAAAAGCAGCATAGAAATATTCTTAAAAATAATAATTCTTCTTGGTAAACACATACAGGACTGAGCTCTGACAGTCAAATCCTATTCATATTTACTTAGAAATGAAGTACACAGTGTTTCGTGGGCTTTACTCCTAGGTAAGTGTGTATAGAATTTCAGCCCTTGTGTAATTATAGACCACCTTTTAGCCACAGTGGTTCCTAAGGCAGTTTACAATAAAAATGTTCACCATTAACATTTTTGCCTGGCCCACAGATGTACACATTTGATCCCTGTTGCGTATATGCAACATTGGGCAGAAATGGCTTAAAACAGCTAAGAACTGGCAAAATAGTAAGCAACGAGAGAAACCACTGCATTCAACAACAGAACACATCTAGGGAAGTGTAACCCTGCGCACACGTTAACATGTGAGTAATTCCCTTTGAGCGCAATGGAACCTAACCTCTGAGTCCAATATCAGGCTGTGCAGATTCATCCATCAAATTCATTTACCCACTTTAAACCTGCAGCTCATAATGATCTGCCTCTCAGGAGTGTTGTGAGAACAAGCAGGTTAAGAGTTAATATTCACTGTGCAATGAGTGAATTGTACAAATGCATGAAAATGATTGATTATGGCAATAAGAATAGCTTGTAGCAGCAGTTCCAGAAAGTCAGATACTAGTATAAAAGTTCCATGGGATTCCCCTATCTGTAGAATGGAGGTGAAATTAAAATGTAGTTCTCTCAATGGGGTGTTGTTTGTATGAATTAACTCCTATTGGTGTGAAGTAACTGAATATTAGTGCAAGCTATGTGAGCAGCAATCCAAGTTCAGGTGCAGTGGAGACAGATCAGGCAGGCTGCACCTGACTGTGATATATGTTTAACTTATTAATCATACCAAATGGAGTAATTCTGGGTGGAGACAATGTCATAAATCACCATACTGAAGAGCTCTACTTTGGCACACTTTTCCTAGAAAACTTCCATAAGCAGCCAGCCAAGGAAATGACTGGGACAGGAGGATTCTGGATCCACTGTGGAAAAAAAAAAAACCACCCAGTGAAACAGGCTTGCTGAGATATTGGCAAGCATTCCAGCGTGAGCAGAAGCAGGGCGGGCTGCATCTGTTCTTGATGTGTTTGGTTCTTGTAAAAAATGTTTATATTTTTCCCTTGATCTAGTAGCTGGGAGCTTCATAACCTCCAGCCCTGAGCTTAATCCACTGTACTATAGGCATTGCACTTTTGGATTGTGTGCAGTGGAGTGTATGGAACCAGGGCTGGCCTTAGGAGCTGTGGGACCAAATTGGAAACTTTTTTTTGTTTTTGTGGGGCTCCAGGTTCACAGCTAACTTGTAGAATCTTTGAGCTATAAATAAAATTTATTATAGACTTTATTATATATTTCTTTATAGGTGAATGGAAAGCAATCAACACGTGCACTTAAAAAGTGCATGTGAATTAATGGGTCAAAGCACATTTCAGTATCAAATTGCATACATGTAAGCCTACAAGTAAACAAACAAATGTGTAGATTAACTTTGAAAAGTAAATGGTTATAAAATCCCTTGTTTTAGTGACTGAAATAATTTTGGAAAAAATATTTTATTTTTACACTAATGCGGCGGGACCCTTAAGTGTGGGGTCCAATTGGCTTAAAGCCAGTCCTGTATGGAACTTTGGGCTTGTGTGCCAAATCACACCATCTGGGCCCTGGTAGCTCTGCCATTAGAACACATGATGAGCTGTGATAAAATTTAAAGCCAGTTCCTTGGCTTGCTGGGCATTAGTTTGGTGGAGCAATTGGATATACCAACTTCATCTGCAAGGAGAGCTCACTATATCCCCAGCAAATGGCAGCTCCTCAAGAGTCTGGTGGTTGCAGCAACCTACATCCATTGAAGTCAATGCTCTTAAGTCGGAGTTACTTCTAAGGCTAAAGATACAGCCTCCTGGTGTATTCCAGCAGTGCAATAGGCCTGCAATGTCACTGGCTGATTGAGCTCTTGTGATGTGAGTCAGGAGAAGAGAAGCTAGGGAACCATGTAGATCTTTGTTACTACTAAGGTCCCCAAGGAAATCCCAGAGGGGAAAGGGGCAGGGTGGCGAGCACACACACAATCTCTCTTGTCATCCAAAATCTTTTCATTCTCTCTCTCTTTCTCTCTCATCCCAAGGAATCTGTCTCTCTTTCAGAGACAGGAATTCCTTCTTTTCCCTTTCCTTTCCCTCAGTGGCATGCCTAGTTTCACATGCTCAATCTATGAAACTAGAATCTGTGATTCTCAAACAGAAGCTCTGCTTAGAGTAGGAAACTTGGCAGTCCTGAATTATCTTGGGAATTCTGTAAAGGGACGCAGTTCGCAGTCATTCAGGCAGAAACGGTACTGTCTCCTAGTGTCTGGGGATTTAGCCTCTCTTAGAAAGGGAACAGAAGTGTGGCCACAGCCTGTGAATGTGTATGATCATTTGAACCATCAAATCATTTTGACTTTCATGAACTGGGGCATTTTTTGCAACTGTGTTAAACAAGGTGAGGACTGGTCAGTAAATGGAAGGTATGTTTACCAGATAAGATAACAGAACTTTAACACGGAGAATTTCTCAAAGATTTTCCTATCTCCTGAACAGGGTCAATCTGGCTGGCAGTCTGAGGTCAGCAAATACAGTGCTGGGGATGCATCAGCTGAAGTGGACTAATTTCAAAGGTCAAAGAATGAGGGCTAAACCAGTGAGGGAAACGGCTTGAAATATGAGTAGTACTCGTACAATTGCTGCTCAAGCAGTATTTATCTCAGACATACTTGTGTAGAAAACATCTTGCAATGACCACAGGCTGCATGGCTGGTGGGTCACACTTTTCATGCTTTAAACATCTGTTAAGCATGACATGGAACATAGGCATTCATAGTTTACCACTGGCTTTCTGGATAAGTATATAAGAGCCCTTTGGTCTTTGATCAGATCAAAGGCCCATCTAGTCCAGCATCCTGTTTCCAACAGTGTACCTGGGACCAGGGTCAAAAAGGGAGCCCAGGAGCCAAAGGAGGGGCCCCGAAAATTTCCTGGGATCTTACATTTTCTGATCTCACCAGGGACCGTGAAAGGGGGGGTGCATGGGATACATTGTACCTGGGCCCGGAGGGAAACCGGAAATTTCCTGGGATCTCAGAAAATGTTTGCATATATTGTGTGAAGACTAGCATTCACATTTTGTATAAACCTACATAGTTTTATATATCGTAATTCATAGAAATGATCCAATGTTCATAGACATTACGATCCAATAGAGAAGGGAAAAGGTTCAAAAGAAACTTTGGACCCCAAAAGGGGCCCCAAAGAAATTTTGTACCCCCTGATAAAATTCCTCTCGGAGGCCCTCAGAGGCCCTGCCTTCCTGCACTGTTCCCTTGCAGTTGGTATTCAGACCCCTGTTGCTATAGGGTTCGCACTAGGCCTCTGATTGATTCAGCCTCTGTAGTTTAAAGATATTTATGAACATACTGCTACTTCCCTTAGAGACATTTGAAACTAAACATGTGTTTGGTTCAGAAGCAAAGTGTACTTGCTACTTCCCTCCTGGTTAGAAATTGTTTGGTAGCATACGCTTCACTTCTCTTGACAGGTGACATGTCACACAGAAAGCAGAAAAGTCACAGTACAGCTGTAGCTCCTCTTTCCTATATGGCCACCAATTGCTTTAAAAACCTTGTATCTGAAGTGGTATCTGAAATATTTGAAGTGGTATATCTGAAGTGGTATTTCTGTGTTTCACATGCTGTTGTACAAATCGATGGTAAGGCCGCACCTGGAGTATGGTGTCCAGTTCTGGTCGCTGCATCTCAAAAAAGACATAGTGGAAATGGAAAAGGTGCAAAAGAGAGCGACTAAGATGATTACAGGGCTGGGGCACCTTCCTTATGAGGAAAGGCTACGGCATTTGGGCTTCTTCAGCCTAGAAAAGACGCCTGAGGGGGGACATGATTGAGACATACAAAATTATACAGGGGATGGACAGAGTGGATAGAGAGATGCTCTTTACACTCTCACATAACACCAGAACCAGGGGACATCCACTAAAATTGAGTGTTGGGAGAGTTAGAACAGACAAAAGAAAATATTTCTTTACTCAGCGTGTGGTTGGTCTGTGGAACTCCTTGCCACAGGATGTGGTGATGGCATCTGGCCTGGACGCCTTTAAAAGGGGATTGGACAAGTTTCTGGAGGAAAAATCCATTATGGGTTACAAGCCATGATGTGTATGTGCAACCTCCTGATTTTAGAAAGGGGCTATGTCAGAATACCAGATGCAAGGGAGGGCACCAGGATGCAGGTCTCTTGTTATCAGGTGTGCTCCCTGGGGCATTTGGTGGGCCACTGTGAGATACAGGAAGCTGGACTAGATGGGCCTATGGCCTGATCCAGTGGGGCTGTTCTTATGTTGTTACATATGTGCCGATAGTGAGAAAGAGGCATTAAAGCACCCCATGTGGACTGTGTGACATTGGTCTTGTTTGGCCATTTTGGCATGAGTGACACAATTCATGAAGATAACAAGCTTTGAACTGCCAATCCTAGCTAAAGGACAGGAGGAAGATAGAATTCTACAAAAAAATTCCAATTGTGTAGTTGGAAAACCCAGCTTTGGGTTTTCTTTATTCAAATTAGACCTGTTTGCATATTATTGCCTAATGAACATGCATAGTATGATTACAACATCTTGCCTGGGTATATTTATGTAATTTGGAAACTTATATTTCACTTTTTTTGTTGTTGTTAAGGACTGGAGCACATAAACTCATTAATGAGGAATTTGAGACAATGATGGTATAAGGCAAGGGCAACAGGAGCTGAGTGTCATGGATTATATGAGAAAGTGGAGTAAATGTGAATGTTGGCTCCTAATGTTGGAGCCAACAACTATCCTCCTTCAGCCCCAGTCTGGTTTATGAGAAATTGGTCCTGTCGTGTGGTTTTTATTAAATGTATTCCTCAGAAGTAGAAACTTACACTTTTTTGGAATGAAAAGCAATGTTTTCAGGATTCTCTGTGTGTGATTCAGTGTGGCCATATCCTATGATTAGAGCAGTGGTTCCCAAACTTTTTAGAGGCCCTGACTGGTTTATAAATACCAAGGGGTGTGGCTATAAAGGTGTTTGGGCAGCAGTGCTCCTGCTCCCCAAGTAGCAGCTTGTTTAACCCTTGATGTACATAGCCTCATCTGCCCTGTCAGTTTCACAACCCACCAAAAATTGGGTCACAACCCACTGGTGGGTTCCAGACCCACAGTTTGTGAACCGCTGAATTAGGATATGGTGAGGCAGTTTCTTAAATCTTACCAGCTATAATTTTCTCTCATAAAATGGTGTTGTATATGTGGCTGTAGACACAAGACCTTTTTACATGTTACATTTTCGGGTGTGCATCTAAGATATGTTAATATGCATATAACAATGTACATTAAGTCTGAACAACAAGCACATGCAGTGTGCGGGTGCACTCATCAAGGAGCTGAGATTGATTAACTCAGTAGCTGTTTCAGGTTTCCTCTGTGTAATGTGGTTAATGGGTCTTTAAATCGATAGAGCACGTGCTTGATGATTGGAAGGTTGCAGGCTCAACCCCTGGCATCTTCAGTTAAAAGGATGTCAGTCTTCATGGCCAGAAAAGCCCTTTACTTAAGACCTTAGGGAGGTGTTGCCAGTCAGGGTATCAGTACTGAGCTAGATGGACCAATGGTGTGAAAAGTAGCTTTGCGCAATGCCTTCAGCTGCGCGTTGCAGAAAACATAGGGCTGTATCCAATAGAAATTGATTCTACCATTGAGGCGAATGGCACTTAATTTAATCAGAAGGAATTCGTCTTAGAGTGCAGTCTTAACTGTGTGCTCGGCAGTCCCTTGTGTTGGCCTGGGCGTGTTGTGAACATGCTGTATAGCATGTTCATGACTACTCTGGAGTTGAGGAGGCAGGCACAAGGACATGCACTGGCCTCCCAGTGCCAGATCCAGGCCTGGTGGGGGTAAGTAAGAGTCAACCTAGGGAGGCCGGGGCGGGGGAGGTTGGAGTGGGCGGGGAAGGGAGGAATGGGGGCAGTTTTAGGTGGAGGAGGGTAGACCGGTGGGAGGACCAAGCCTGGAAGTGTGGTGGGACCAGTCTGGGCAACATGGGTCAGATCCTAACCCCCCTCCCAGACAGCCTGGTGCTACACTGGACTGTTTGGATTTGTGCCTAGGGATGGCTGGGGGGCATTATTCAGGGTAAGGGGATAAATATCCCCTTACTCTGAGTTGCATGATAGCCACCACCTACCCAGTGCTAGATACAGTGCAGGCCACTTGGCCCACCTGTTCTAGCACAGGTTAGGACTGTCAGTGATTTCAGCAGTGCTACATTAGGATTCATTTTCTTTGGATACAATTCACAGGACCCAGTCTATGATGCACCAACTTGGGCAGATGCCCTCAGCTTCTACAGATCATAGTCATGTCCAGGTGTCCAGAAACTACCCAACCCTGATGCAATGTTCCTTCCCATGCCCTCCTATGCCACTGTAAGATACAACAGCCTCCAGCCTGTTGTTATAGCACCCTGTCCCATGTCTGAGGGCTGTTGGGACTGCCTCAAATGTCCCTGTGGGGATCCTGATGCCTGGTGGGGCTAGAGCAGGGGTGCCCAAACCCCGGCCCTGGGGCCACTTGCGGCCCTCGAGGCCTCTCAGTGCAGCCCTCAGGGAGTCCCCAGTTTCCAATGAGGAGCCTGCGCTGGCCCAACGCAACTGCTCTCATCATGAGGGCGACTGTTTGACCTCTCTCGTGAGCTGTGGGATGAGGGCGTCCTACACTGCTTGTTGTTTCACATCTGTGATGCAGTAGCGGCAGCAAAGGAAAGGCCAGCCTTGCTTTGTGCAAGGCCTTTTATAGACCTTGAGCTATTGCAAGACCTTCATTCATTCATATAAGTTCATCTTTAATATATTCGTTTATGTAAACGTATGTAAATTTATTCAAATTTTAAATGTAAATTAATTCTTTTTTCCCCCCAACACAGTGTCAGAGAGATGATGTGGCCCTCCTGTTAAAAACTTTGGGCACCCCTGGGCTAGAGCATAGGGTATTCCGCAAGGATCCCTGGGCCAAAAGGCCCAGCTGCCAGTCTGGCTTCTCTCTCTCTCTCTCTCTCTCTAGAGTGTCCAGCGGTCTTGGTCAGGCTGGCCTCAGACTACCATGGGGGGGGGTAGACAGCACCCTGTTCCCCCACTCAGGCTTGAGGCAGACTTCTTGGCCTCCAACCTCCCCGCAGCCTGCTCTCTCCAGACTGTCATCATGGGCTGGCCCGACCTTAAGAAGTCCCAGGGTTCCTCCTAACCCCTCCTCTTCCTGGCTTGGCAGGTCTAAAAGGCCAGTGTCTGACTCCAGGCTTGGGTTCTGGAAAGGGGTTTCCCGGTTCCCTCCCCCCAAAGTACCCTCCTCCGCCAGTGGCTTGCACCCCCTGCCAGCCCCCCTGTTCTGGCCCTTCAGGTATCCAGGGCCAGTGGCGAGCTTCGTCGCCCACTGATGTCATCAGGCGGGGACGCCTGAGTTCGCCAGGCAGTCCGGCAATCTATACTCCGCAGCCAGCTGCCTGGTTGTTGCTGCGGAGACATGCCTCTGCCACAGTTGGTTCGGGAGGGGTGACGGCCCACCTGCCTGCTGGCCCAAGCAAAGGGTCACCCGCGTGCGCATCCTGTCTGCCGGGCAAGCCAGGCACAGGCTTGCCCAGTCCTACCTCTTCCTGGGTGGTGGGGCCAACGCTGCAGAGGACAGGGCAGAATCTCCACCCATCCTGGATGGAAAGGGGGATCCGTGACTGGGGGCTGCTCCCCTCTAGAGGTAAGTCAGGGGCCCCAGGGGAGGTCGCCCCCTGACAGTCCCTCTAGGGCAGTCATTTTCAACCACTGTGCCATGGTACACTGGTGTGCCGCGAATGGTTCCCAGATGTGCCACGGGTGTTTGGTGGAGGGTCATTTATTAATAGGATCATTGGGGGTATGAGCCCCACACCAACAGAAAGGTGTGCCTTGTCAGTTGTCCAAAAACTGATGGTGTGCCTTGACAATTTTAGTACCTTGTTGGTGTGCCATGAAACAAAAAAGGTTGAAAATCACTGCTCTAGGGTACAGATCACTGATACTGCTGCCCCTTGCTGGAACCTGTTGAAACAGACTCTCTCTAGCACAGGAGTACTGCTAGAAAGGGCACAGAAATAGCTTGTATGTAACCGCTTTTGTAGCATTATTCTGGACTGGGCTCATTCAGCCCTTTAGCAAAAGGCAACTCATGTTCAAGATACAGTATCCTCAGAATTTCCTTTGATGCATGCACAGTTAAAAATAAACTTGTTATTTTAACGTGCACACTTTTGAATATCTAAGCTGTCATTAGAAACACAAGTGAAAATAATATGGGGTATAATCCTGAAATTGCTTACTCATAAATATTTCTGTTTCGTGTCTTTGATTCTATTTTTGAGCAAAAAGTTTC
Source organism: Tiliqua scincoides (assembly GCF_035046505.1). Classification (NCBI taxonomy): domain Eukaryota; kingdom Metazoa; phylum Chordata; class Lepidosauria; order Squamata; family Scincidae; genus Tiliqua; species Tiliqua scincoides. The sequence continues at coordinate 1,212 of NW_027101432.1, read as the reverse complement.
AGAACTGCATTCAGTTGCTGGGTTGCCACAACTTGTCATAGCTGTATGGGTATGTCATAGGTGTATGTATGACAGCTTCTTCATGCAACACTGCTTATCATAAGAACAAAAGAAGAACCCTGCTGGATCAAGCCAAGGGCCCATCTAGTCCAGCTTCCTGTATTTCAGTGGCACACTAGATCCCTCAGGGAACATACAAACAACAAGATACCTGTATTGTGTTGCCACTCCATTGCATCTGGCATTCAGAGGTAGGCTAACTCTGAAACCCAGACTGACGTTGCATATAGTCAAGTTTTCTATTTCTGTTTACTTGGGATGCATAGAATTTCATTTTAGAGCTCACTTCTTTGTAGCTTTGATAAAATTGACTTTTGCTCCTTGAAGTCAAAAAAGCAAACACTTATTGAGCATTTATTTATTTTACTAAAGTGTATTAGTGCTTTATTCTGGGATAAACGCAACACACTTTTATCTGAAAGCTTGGATTAATGTACATGGTGGAATGTTTGCGAATGGTTGTTGCTTATCATGGTGTATCTATCAGTTTGGGTTTGTTTGTTTTTGAGTTCCACAGGTCTTAACAAACCTTATTATGTTCATATTTTTTTCAGAACTGTCCTGTAATGTTCTGCTATTGTTTTCCTTGTTGCACATGGGAAACCAAACCAAACCAAACAGGAGAAACTGTGACTTTGCAAGAATCTATAATAGCGGTGTATGTTTAACTCAGGTCATCCTGAGAGAACCAAAACTCCAGGATCAGAATGACAAAAGTGTCAATTTTGCCCCCCCCCCCCCTGAAATAATGCAAACATCATTGTTGTTGCAATCTACAAAATGAATGAGGCAAGAACAGGAACCCAACTCTATCCACATGTAGCAACTAGTAGCCCTGGATGGGACCACGGATTCCCGACCCCTTCAAAAGACACACCTAGTGAATTCAGTCGGCCCAGATGGAATTAATGATACAGATGCAGTACATAAGGAAACAATTTCTGTTTACAGTGCTCTCTTGAAGCATCAGAGAGTATGGGAGACAAATGTATTATAGTTACTGTTAATCATTTCATTGAGACACAGTATCTTGTAATGGCTAGTATGCTGGACTGGGGAGATCCAGGTTCAAAGGCTTGCTGGGTGACCTTGGGCCAGTCATTGACTTTCAGCCTACCCTAACTCCTAGAAGTGTTGCAAGGATAAAAGTTT
>NW_027101431.1:0-39564 GCF_035046505.1 Tiliqua scincoides | reverse complement strand
TCCCTGATTAATGTGCAGCTCCCATTGTACATCAGCCCAGTTTTGCACAAGAAAACTGCTTTGGGGTTTACATCCTTGCAGTCGTATCTGGGCATTTTCCACTCTGCCCAAATCAGCAGATCTTCACTTGAAGCTGTCAGTAGGTCCTTGGAAACTGCAGCTTGAAGCAAAGCAACTTATACCGAAACCAATTTTACCACAGGCGGGCTCGATAACTCTTTCCTATTGAGCTGCAAAGCCAAGCACTTTCCTATGGAGCCGCAAAGCAGTATCAGAGCAAAGCATTCTGGGGTGCAACAAGGCCAAGGAAGTGGGTCGCGGGCCTGACATGACTCAGAAGTGACTTTCTGTAACTCTGCAGTGTCTAGCCACAGAGGTCAGAAGATTGTGAACTGCTGACCAACTTTAAACTGAAAAAACGTTGAATGAAACAACTTTAAGTGAGGACTTGCTATAATGATACGTGGAATCGGCCTTCTGAGCTGGCCATCTCTCCTTGCCTTATAGTAGGATTGCTTCTCTGTGCAAGTGGCTCTTTTCCAGGCTTCATTTGCCCATTCGGTGGTTTCTTTGACCTGTTGGGTGAAAACCTGACGTGTGCTGGCAGGTAATCTTTGCTGGGCTGGATATTCTGAAATGTGTTTTTGAGTCTGACTTAGGATGTGCAAGCATGTCTTTTTTGGGTGGGTGTCTCAGGTAGGCAATAATAATAATAATAATACAGGTATTTATATACCGCCTTTCTTGGTCGCCAGATTTCTCCTCAGACTTTATTCAAGGCGGTTTACATAGGCAGGCTGATTAAATCCCCGTAGGGATTTTTACAATTGAAAGAAAGTTCTATCTTTCAAGAACCACAACAGTCCAGATATTTCACTCTGATCTGGTTTCACATTCTGGCCTCCATCCTCCCACGCTCAGAGCAGATGGAATAACTCCACTCAGCTTGTCAGCTGCTTCAAGGTCGCACGGTGCCGGTGGCCTCAAACTGGCGACCTTTCGGATGTTATCTTCAGGCAAGTGGAGGCTCTACCCTCTAGACCAGAGGGTCTTCTGCATACTAATATTTAGCTTTTCTGTATTAAAACCCTGTTTTTAATATTGCCTTTAGAAAGTCATTCAATAATAAAAGGCATTCAATAAATAATAAAAAATAATTCATAATCTAAGCCAGCAGTTGGCAGCCAATTCTAAGTAGGGAACTTAAGCCGGTGAATTTCAGTCATTGGGGGTGTGCCACAAATGGTCTGCAGGTGTGCCACGAGAGTTTGGAGGAAGATCATAAATTAGTGTGGCTATTGGAGGTACCCCATCCCACCACCAGCAGTGCGATGTGCCTAATCAATTGTCCCAAAGCCGGTGGTCCGCCCTGACAATTTTAGTGCCCTGTCAATGTGCTGTGAGATGAAAAAGGTTGAAAATTGCTGACATAAACACTCAGAAGGGGAGTTGTTTTTTGTAATCTTTAAAACACTGGTTCCAAACCTGTGGCCCATGGACCACAGGTGGTCCACCAGACCTTCAGAAGAGGTCCCACATCTTATTGAGCAAGCACTCTTCCACAGACCACCAGAGAGGGTGGAAAACAGACTGAACTGCCGTTTGGAGGCAGTCCGTTCTCCACCCTTTCTGGTGGTCCGTGGGGTGAGTGCTCACTTGGAAGATACTTCCCCACAGACCACTAAGAGAGGGCGGAGACTACCCATGGCTGGCTTTGCATGTGGTCCATGACTGTTCAGTGGTTCATGGGCTCCTGAAGGTTGGGAACAACTGCTTTAAAAGATGGTGATGGAGACAGCCGGCCAGGCCTCTGGACAACAGACTTCCACAACCTGGGTTCACCTGCAAAGCCACCCTTGTCGGAAATTTGTACCAGCTTCACCCTTTACCAATGAAGGAGCCTGGAGCTGATCCCCTCCAGCTGTTCTCCGTAGACAGGAGCATTCGTACAGAGCAGAGCGCAGTCCTGCAGGTTTATGTGATGACTTTAAGTTTGTCGTGTTCTGCAAGGAAGGGCCAGTACAGCAATCCCTTGCATTTTCGTCTGGTTGGGGACCAGAGCACGGGCAGAAGTCAGAAACGGATGAATGTCTAAAGCAGAGCCTTATATAGCTTGCAAATTTATTTCAGCTGATGAAAAACATCAGTAACTATCTAACTCATGCGAATGTGGGCAAAGCCTAAATATAGAGAAATAAAAGAAAAATAAACGTAAAAACATTGACGAATGTCATGGAAGGCTGGATGCTATCAGACAGAAGAGGAAAGCATGGGGATGAAATCTGAAATGTACTTTTAATTGGAAACGCCTGAAAGAGCAAAGCGATGAAAGTCAAGTGGATGAAAGTCAAGGTATTGACTATTCTTCGAGCTCTGAAGAATACAAGAATACAGTCAATACCTTGACTTTCATCCACTTGACTTTCATCGCGCGATGACTTCAGAGCGCGATACCATCGTCTTTCGAGACTGAAGGTTGCCAACATAGCTGACTGTATTCTTGCCCCCATACCGCAGGCTGCAAGCGGCTTACCCAGCAAGTTCATCTGAGCTGGGGGCTTCTTAGTTTGCAGCTCAGATTCCTAACCCGTCCATCACAATTTCTGTGAAGTATCGGTCAGCTTTAACACTACCAGCTAGGATGACGGGGAGAGAAAAGAGTGCTTTTGATGTGTTCCCTATTGACTGGGCCCAGAGGTGTGCACTTTGTGGTGGTGGTCTTTTCCTCAAGGTGTGTGTCCAGATGAGGGCGCAATCCTAACCCCTTACGTCAGTGCTTTCCAGCACTGACTTAACGGCAATGCAGCTCTGAGGTAAGGGAACAAACATTCCCTTACTTTGAGGAGGCCTCCATGAGTGACACCCAGCTGCAGGATGTAGCGCACAGCCCATTGGGAAAGCACTGACATAAGGGGTTAGGATTGCGCCCTGAATTTCTGCATCCTTGGTTTGTTGCTTAGTGCAAAACAAAAGAGACTAACCTGGAGAAGCCCTTGTACACAAGATTCTCATCTCTCTGACTTATTACCCAAGCCCTTCTATTTGTTCCACATTTCTTATTGCTTGCCCTGTGAACTTGTGATGGGGACCCAACCCAGCATGAAGTTGTGGCAAGGGGGGCTGAGTGCATTCCCTCACTGAAAACCAGATGCGCGAATGTGCGCCCAGTGTGGATGTCCCCTCCTGTTTGCCATGTATTACCTTGATCTTTAGAACCCCCCCCCCCATTTTCCCCACAGTGCTCCAGATCCCCCTTATTTTTTCCATAGCTACACTCCCTGAGCCTGAGCATCTCCAGGAAAACACCGTTGGTGTATCAATGGGAAAGCTCACCTCCTCTGGTGAGCCTGAAATTGTTGCCTTAGGACACTTTTGGCCCCTGCTGGCTGACTCCAGGTACAATTCTGATTGAGGTTGGTGTGGGGATGCCACTTGCCAGCATGTTGCACTAACAGCAGACCATTAGGTTGTCCTTTTTTTTTTTTATGTTTTGCTCTGCTCATCCTTCTTTACCATCGCCTCTGGAAGAAGTTTGCTAAGCAGGAAAGTGTTGGGGTTTTTTTTTGTTTCCAGCATGGCTTAATTCTGCTCCATGCCGACCTTCTTTTAAGTTATGGCGCGGCTGTGCTGGTGAGGATGATTTGGGGGAGGGGGAACCCCACGGTCTCTTTCTCTCTCACTCTGTGCCTTTAGGGGTATTGGCACATGTGTCTTTTCTTTTGTCTTTTGTGTCATGTAACCTGCCTTCTCTGTCTCCCTCTGCGGCAGGATGGCCCCCGAAGTAATCTTGGCTATGGACGAAGGGCAGTACGACGGGAAGGTAGATGTTTGGTCTCTTGGAATCACGTGCATAGAGCTGGGTGAGTAAACAGTCACACCCTGCGGATTTTTAAACCTGCTGCATATGCCACTGCAGGTGAAGGTCATTTTTGCCTGCCCCCCCCCCCCAATATTGCAGGCTTGCCCAACAAGTTTGTGGAAGCAATGACATTTGGACTGGGGGCTTCCTGGTTCACAGCTTAGGTTCCAAACCAATCTGTGACCATTTCTGTTAAACATCCGCTTAATGCTAGCAGCTTAGGATCACCGAGTGACAAGTGGGTTTTTAAAGTGTTCCCACTTGGCTGGAAAGATCCAGAGAATGCGGTTTGTTTATCTTCGTGTGTTTCTCTGAAAGTCAACTAAGTGGTTTAATGAAGCTAAGAAAGAAATAGAAACTTTCTAAAGCAATTAAATCACCTATTCCGGTGCAAACAGTGTTGTGGTAAATTTTGGGATTCCAAAACCCCATTGCCACACCCCACTAGGACTCTGCAATTTTAAAAAAATCAATTTTAAGTTTCTTCACTGGAGTATCCTCTTCCCCTACCACTTTTTTTTTCTACTTGGCACTTACTAGACATCAACATGTGCCCTTAGGTAATGTCTCAGTTGTCCTAAAGTGACTTCTTGGCAAAGATCCTTTGAAAAATGTTTCAAGGCAACACCCTGAGTACTCCTGCGAATTACATCACCATTGCTGCTGTAGGAGAAAGTGCAGAACTCTGCCCCCTTCCCTCCTTGCTCCGCTTCTACTACCTACACCCTTGGTAAACAAGTAGGAGCAGGGCTAAAACGGGCAGAAAAAAAAAATTACACAGGCATCAGATCCTTGGGAGAGGTTCAAAATATCTTGACACCGAAAAGGAGATCAGTATTGGCGCCAAACAAATACGTCTAGGGAAGGAATTCCACAACGGGGCCACCACTGCAAAAGTGGGTCAGCACCTACCTGATTTAAGAAGGGTGTGAGGCATGGAACAAAACTGTGAGACGATGACCTCAACGAGCTTGAGAGGGTGCAGGAAGCATTGAGTGAATTCTCAGAAGCAGGGAAGCACATGGTTGTCGGGAAATCCTGCCTAGCTCTTCCCTAAGACTGGAAGGAGAAATTACGCAGGGCAAATGAGCAGCCACAGAACTTGGCTTCTCTCAGGACAGAATGTTGCAATGTCAGGTAAACCTGGGTAGGCACCATGGAAATCGCTGTGGCAACCCACCCTTCATTTTGGTGGGATTTCAGAGTCTGAGGAATTCCTTAGGAATTCCCGATGCTTCTGAAATAAAAAACTTGCCAGGATGTCTCATGTAACGTTTTTCTTTCCTCCCCATCCCGTTTATTAGGATATTTATTTTGCTCTGATTCTCGATGAGTCCTAAATAACTGCTGTGATCTTGGTTGATCTAAAACAGTGATTTTCAACCAGTGCGCCGCAGCACATTGGCGTGCCATGAATGGTCTGCAGGTGTGCCGCGGGAGTTTGGAGGAGGTTCATTTATTAGTAGGGCCATGGGGAGGGGGGAAATGTGAGCCCCTGGCCAGCAGCGCAGCATGTCTTGTCAGTTGTTAAAAAAATTGACGGTGTACCCCGACAACTTGAGTGCCTTGTCAATGTGCCATGAAATGAAAAAGGTTGAAAATCACTGCTCTAAAATATAAGACAGTGGGCTGTTTTGGATGTAGGGGTTAACGTGGTTTGGCTACCAGATCTGATTCTTGGGCTCACACGATTCAATCCCTTTCCTGTTCTTCTTGCTCACGCAAATCGTCACAAACTGGTTTGTGCTCACTCTTCACACCAGAACCGGAAGCCACTAAGATTCTAATTGAGGGGCAAGTATACAAACCCCGGTTTGCCAATTCAAGTGTAAGCATGGTTTGCTCAAGGAAGGATGTTCAGGGAATTGGATCACACAGAGGGAGGAATGGAGCATCGTTGGCAACCTTCAGTCTCGAAAGACTCTGGTATCGCGCTCTGAATGGTGGTTCTGGAACAGCGTCTAGTGTGGCTGAAAAGGCCGATTCGGGAGTGACAATCCCTTCCACACTGGAAGCAAGTGCACTCTGTCCCTGGTATGTCTCCCTGGCTATGGGCCTTCCTTCTTTGCCTCTTAGCCTCAGCCTGTTGGCCAAATGTCTCTTCAAACTGGGAAAGGCCATGCTGCACAGCCTGCCTCCAAGCGGGCCGCTCAGAGGCCAGGGTTTCCCACCTGTTGAGGCCCACTCCTAAGGCCTTCAGATCCCTCTTGCAGATGTCCTTGTATCGCAGCTGTGGTCTACCTGTAGGGCGCTTTCCTTGCACAAGTTCTCCATAGAGGAGATCCTTTGGGATCCGGCCATCATCCATTCTCACGACATGACCGAGCCAACGCAGGCGTCTCTGTTTCAGCAGTGCATACATGCTAGGGATTTCAGCACGTTCCAGGACTGTGTTGTTTGGAGCACAAGGATGTTAATCAATCCTACGTGCAAGCTCTGTTACCCTTGCTGAATTTTTTTCTTTTTCTTTGCAGCGGAACGGAAACCTCCCCTTTTTAATATGAATGCTATGAGTGCCTTATATCACATAGCCCAGAACGACTCCCCTATGTTACAATCAAATGAATGGTAAGACCTGCCAGCTATTTTCTCCTTCTACGTTTGTAAACTCTTGGTCTTCCTTTCCCATCTCGTTCCTTCCCATGTTGTGCATGGAACGGATAGAGCGCGTAGAGGAATGTTATTTTTCCCTCTGACATAACACCTGAACCGGGGGGGGGGGCATCCGCTAAAATGGAGTGTCAGGAGAGTTAGAACAAACTAAAGGAAATATTTCTTTACCCAGTGTGTAATCCGTGGAACTTCTTGCCACAAGATCTGGGGATGGCACCTGAAGGCCTGGATGTTGTTAAAAGGGGATTGGACAGATGGATGGAGGAAAAGTCCATTGCAGGTTACAAGCTGTGATGACTGTATGCAACCTCCTGGTATTAGAAGTAGGCTATATCTGAATGTCAGATGCAAGGGAGTGACCTTAGGATGCAGGTCCCTTGTTTTGTGTGCTCTTAGAAGCTAATGGTGGGCCACTTGCGATACAGGAAGCTGGACTAGATGGGCCTTTGGCTTCATCCAATAGGGCTCTTCCTATGTTCCTGCCCTGTATGAGACAATGGAATGAGTGCCATCGTGATAGACAATGTATTTTAGTATGAATCCCGGAGTTCCGAGCTCTGTCTCTGTCAAGCACACACAGGTTGCAAGGTCATCCCTTAGGGATATACCATTCTGTGTCCCAGAGGTTTTTTGTCAGTCAGGCATCATGTTTCTCAATTATTGTTTTTGTGTTTGAACTGTGTAACAAAATTTGAACAATTTCCTGTTTATCTGAATACTTTGAGGTTTCTTAATTAACTTTTGGCGCGAGGATTTCAAAAATGCGGCTGTTTTTGGCATAGAAACACTAGTTCAGCCACAATTAACACTACGCAGGTGTGGTTTTAGTCACAATTTACGCTCTCTGATACAAGGTGTATTATAGTGCATTAGGCAATAGGATAGATGAGAGCTCAAAATTTAAGGTAACGAAAAAAGTTCTGATGATACAAAAAATGTTAGACTACTGTTGGAATTGGTGCCTCTGAACTGTATCACATTAAAAATTCGACATTTACATTACACCGTTTTGTTTTTTTTAAATCTGATCCATAAGTGTTGTGAAGTGGTTCAAGTGTGAGAGAAGTAGAATAAAAGTGGGGCTGACTCTTATGATGCAACATAACCCATGATGCTGCTGTGGTCTTGCAGATGCATCGAGGACCAGCATTTGAGCTGACTAAGGGAAAAAAGTTTCATTTATTTAGATTCCTGTACCTTTTCATCTCCTCCCGATACAATGGGATGGTTCAGAGTAATGTTTTCAATCCTCCAAACCATTTTTTTTTTGAGAACTGAGAAAATGTGCCTCGCTCACACATTCTCCTCTCCCATCCCATGCTCAGCATAACAAGTTACTTCCTGGTTTTATCAAACCATGGTTTGCTATTATGTCAGACTGGCAAACTGTGCTTTGCAGAAGCTTAGCAAGCCAGGATCAAACCGTGGTTTGCAATTCTAGTTTGGAGAGGTCGCGCAAAGCATGATTTGGTAGTGTAATGGCAAACAATAGGTGGATCAAACCAGGAAGTTGCTTGTTGAACTGAACGTATTAAGGGAGGAGGACGGGAACATGTGAACCCAGCACTCATTTCCAGTCCTCCAGGCCATGATTTGGGGAATCGCAATTATTGTATCTCAAGTTCTGTCCCAATATATCCATCATATGTATATTTTTTTCAAAAATACCATGAAGTGGTTTAGGATGTGTTTCTCTTCCCCACTCCCCCATCCTGCTTTCTTCTGAAGCGTAAATTTATTTTCATGCATGCTCTGTTCCTATACTCAGGACGGACTCTTTTAGGGGATTTGTTGATTACTGCTTGCAGAAAATACCTCAGGAAAGACCGTCATCGGCAGAACTATTACGGGTAACTTTTCAAACTTCTTGGGGGGTGGGGCTGGAGGACAAGGGGAGCAGGGCATATAGAGTGTTTGGGATTTTTAGCAGGCAGAGTAATCGTCAGAAGTGCTCTTTCCCTTTGGGAAATTCCACTGCCCAGCTAGTTCACTGCTATTAATGAGCACACACAGGAGCAGAGGCTGCTAAGGTTTCAAAAGAAGTGCAGTGTCTTGGACATATACATTATCTGAAGTATTGGAGGCTCCTACTACTTACGGAAAAGCGAACCCTATAGCTGTTCACTTTGTGTGGGTGTGAGGGGATGCTCTTGAGTCATGGCTTGCTCTCCACCATTAGGAGACAGAGCTTGAGAGACTGCATCGTTCTCCATTGGTGTTTGGGGTGGGAGAGAACATGTGGGAGGAATGAAGTTGCACACAGAGGCACAACTCCTACAGATATTGTAGAGGGCAAGCAATGGGGCTCAGGTGTCTGCACAACACACTGCCCCCACCAGAGTCCTGCAGGTGACATTGCACCCAAATTCCAGGACAGACATGACTGGTGAGCTGCATTAGAGCAGGACTTAGCTGTTCCAGCCTGATCACTTTTACTAAATCCACCATAAAACGCAGGGTACAGTTTGAGTATCCCTTGTCCAAAACTCCAGAATCCAAAACTTTTATTTATTCCATTATTATTTTTTTCTTCACTATACTGTAATGTAGTGTTAAGTATGTATGAATAACTGTAAGAAAATTATTCAGAGTCAGGACTGATGGTGACGCCGGACAACCACAGATTGTCCAGATGGGTGCCTGAGATGAATGACACCTTTGCTTTCTGATGGTTCAATTCCACAAACTTTGTTCCATGCACAAAATTTATTTTTAGAAAATATATATTCTGTAAAAGCTTCAGGCTATGTGTAGAAGGTGTACAGGCGTGTGTCACTTAATGACCTTCTGTCTGACAAGACAATGGTACATTATCATGCCAACCTCCCGGGGTGTTGCCCCCCACCACATGGGAGGAGGTCCATCATAGGGGTGACACACTGGCCCCTCCCGCCAGGTGCTGCAAACCCCAGTGATGCCACTGAATGATGCACACCTATACTGTATATGAAACACAAATGAATTTTGTATTTAGACTTGGGTCCCATCCCCAAGATATCTCACTTACGTGTATGCAGGTATTTCAAAATCCAAAACACTTCTGGTCTCAACTGGTTGGCAACCTTCAGTCTCAAAAGACTATGGTAGAAGCCTACAGCACCCGGTATTCCCAGGCGGTCTCCCATCCAAGTACTAACCAGGCCTGACCCTGCTTAGCTTCCGAGATCAGACAAGATCGGGAGATAGTGTTCAGTATAGGGAGATGGCTGGCAACCTTCAGTCTGGAAAGACTATGGTAGAAGCCTACAGCACCCGGTATTCCCAGGCGGTCTCCCATCCAAGTACTAACCAGGCCTGACCCTGCTTAGCTTCCGAGATCAGACAAGATCGGGAGATAGTGTTCAGTATAGGGAGATGGTTGGCAACCTTCAGTCTCGAAAGACTATGGTAGAATCCTACAGCACCCGGTATTCCCAGGCGGTCTCCCATCCAAGTACTAACCAGGCCTGACCCTGCTTAGCTTCCGAGATCAGACAAGATCGGGAGATAGTGTTTAGTATAGGGAGATGGTTGGCAACCTTCAGTCTGGAAAGACTATGGTAGAAGCCTACAGCACCCGATATTCCCAGGCGGTCTCCCATCCAAGTACTAACCAGGCCTGACCCTGCTTAGCTTCTGAGATCAGACGAGATCGGGCATGTGTAGGGTAACAGTTTCTGGCCTCAAGCAATTTGGATAAGGGATACTCAAAACGTGAAGTAGTTTCAGGTTGATTTATTTTTTTTTCCCCTTTCAGGCCAATAGAACTCTGAGATTGCTTCCAGATGCTCATGACATCAGATCTGAAATAAAATTGGGGGGAGGGGGGAGGCAGGTGGGCACTATGAAACTAGAGACAATGAGCAGAAGGCTCGGGACAGAGAAGTGGTGAGGCTAGAATAAAAGAACAGGAAAACAAGAAGCTTCACAGGATCATTAGGACAGGCAATGGTCTGCTGTGTTGTTTAGCAGGCCAATTAGCCATGGTTGGTTCCATGGCTTGTTTGGTCCCAGAATAAGAGAACCCCCAAATTATGGTGAGTCTACTGTGCACATACGAGTATTTTATTTTTCTCATTGTTATGTCACCCTTCCTCCAAGTAGCTGAGGGTGTTGTACATGGTTCCTTCCTCCATTGGTTCCTACCTCTCTTCAGAACAGCCCCAAGAGGTAGGTGAGGCTGACTGACCCCAAGGTCACCCAGGAAGCTTCATGCCTCAGTGGGGGTTTGAACCTGGATCTTCCAAGTTCAGCTCCCAAACACTACACCATCCTGATCTTAAAATGCTCACAGGAACTGGGCTGGGTGAAGTCAGATGGGAACCGAGTTGCTCTTGCATCTGCTTGTGTCTTTTGTGGAGACTCTCATTTGAAAACAGGACATTATGCTTTGCTGAATAACTTCAGCAATAATTAACTGCAACTGGAAAAAAAAGTGTAGACTTTTAATGCAGTGCCTCCCATGTTCAAGTACGTTCAGGGCCAAGAGCATCAGTGTGAGCTATGTGTGTATTTATTTATTTTTTCACATTTTTATACCGCCCTTCCTCCAAAGAGCTTAGGGCAGTGTACGCAGCTGCTCCCCTCCTTTTGTCCTCACGACAACCCTGTGAGGTAGGTGAGGCTGAGAGAAAGTGACTGGCCCAAGGTCACCCAGGAAGCTTCGTGGCTGAGGGGGGATTAGAACCTGGATCTTTCAGGTCTAAGTCCACCTTCCAAACCATTACACCACCCTGGCTCTCATAGCTTCCCTTAATGCGCACCCATAGCTTCCCTGAATGCTGTCGGCAGTGAATGTACTTGAACATGGGAGGAACTGTGTTAGAAATATCTGGTGTGCTCCCTGGGGCATTTGGTGGGCCGCTGTGAGATACAGGAAGCTGGACCAGATGAGCCTATGGCCTGATCCAGTGGGGCTGTTCTTATGTTCTTAACTACAATTCCCAGGAAGCCTTGCAGGTCTCTTGTTATCTGGTGTGCTCCTTGGGGCATTTGGTGGGCCGCTGTGAGATACAGGAAGCTGGACCAGATGAGCCTATGGCCTGATCCAGTGGGGCTGTTCTTATGTTCTTAACTACAATTCCCAGGAAGCCTTGCAGGTCCCTTGTTATCTGGTGTGCTCCCTGGGGCATTTGGTGGGCCGCTGTGAGATACAGGAAGCTGGACTAGATGGGCCTATGGCCTGATCCAGTGGGGCTGTTCTTATGTTCTTAAATCTAGACTTTTTCCTCAGTTGCAGTTTATTTTCACTCACCAATGTTTTCAATACGCAAAGGTGCACTTCGCTCTGTGGGGTAAAAAAAAAAAATGCATGGTTTCTTTTTCTCGCCTGACCCTGAGTGCTTATGTCTCCTTTTTAAAACCAGCATGAGTTTGTTCGCTGTGAACGGCCGCCACGGGTTCTAATAGACTTGATTCAAAGGACGAAGGATGCCGTGCGAGAGCTGGATAACCTTCAGTACCGGAAAATGAAGAAAATCCTTTTCCGAGAGGCCCGCAACGGCCCTCTGAACGAGTCTCAGGAAGAGGAGGAGGTATCAAGTTTATCTATAATGGTGATGTGTAATAATGGCCTCCGTGCCACATGTGGCCCTTCCCCACCCCTTTTCTTGGGCACCAGTATGAGTGGTGGAATTCCATGGTCAACTGGAACCTCTTCTCTTATGTCCAGCCCCCTTCCCCCCCCCAGTTACTTGCCATTGGTTTGAGTGTCACAATATTCACCAAGCATCCTGAACCAGGGTGGGGTTTATGAGTAACGAATGATTGGGGCCCTGGGAAAGCCACAGGTGAGGCATGGTTTCTTCCTGCGAAGAGGAAAGAGATTCTAGCGTGTCTGCTGCTTCCATAGCAAGTTACCACTTTTCTATGTAGTGCCCAGGAGTATCCTGTAGGGCAGTGATTGTTAGCGTGTTTCATCTCATGACACTCTTAAGTAGTTAAAGTTATTAAGACACACCATGCTACCAATAGGGGTCTCATATACCCCAGTGGCCCCCACTAATAAATGACCGTCTCCTAAACTCCCGTGGCACATCTGCGGACCATTTGCAGCACACCAGCGTGCCACAGCACAGTGGTTGAAAATTGCTGCTGTGGGGCATGTTGCAAGCTCTGTGCAAACACGGTCCCTCGCAGGACTGGGCCCACAAAACCGAACCACAGCAACGCAACGTAAGAATATATCTTGAGGACGAAACCAACTGACTCTGAGTTAAGTGAGAACTCCACCCTATTAAGGAAACTAAAGCAGGGCTGTAAGCTCTCTGCCCAACTGGTCCGTGCATTCAGGTTTGCGCATAGATCTTTGGATACCCACCTTGTGGTGAGTCAGAGCATGACTTGTGTCAACCAATGGCAATACTCCGTTCCAATTTCAGAGTATCACTGTTAAGAATATTTTGTATTTTTTTTTAAATGAGGTTTTCAGTGTGGCTTTACATGGCAAAAGAAATATGAAGATGGCTCCTGATCTACAAAGAAATACAAGGGGAAGACTAATATTTACCCCAGGAAGGACACCGTGCTGGGTTCAATATGGATAGTTGCTATCCCTCTGCCAAATAGAAAGCCACCACTTTTAGGAAGTCCCTGTGCCTTCAGCTAGCTGGGGTGTTGGGGACAGAGGCGCACTGGAAATGCTGATTCCTTGGTACAGATGTAAAGTTCCTCCAACCTTGTGCTGTAATGAATTTGTAGGCATCATTGGTGAACTGGAGGCCTACCGACCACGTGGGTCCCCTGTCATCGATTTGCCTGGCCACCGCTTCCTGCCAGGTTGCAGTGGAATAGATTGCTTTGCATCTGGAGAGGCAGCCCTCCTCTTAGAGGAATGGAAGACTGCCTCCGAAGTGCAGAGGCCTCTGGGCAAGCTGTCCATATTGGGGGGGGGGGGAGGGGGTTTCTCTTGGCTAGGGGAAAAAGAGGTCTCCTAGATTGGGAGGCCAGACTTCCACGGACCAAGCAACTAGAGGGAGGGAATGATGCCCCTAACTGTGGTGGTTCTAAACCCCCGAGCAACTCCGTTTCCTTGGGTGCTGTTTAAGAATTGAGTGCCAAGAGCCCCCTTTCCCCCTGAAGGGTTCTGCAGGTAAAATCACTGAGCTGAAAATCAGTGGACCCAAACACCCGTCCTCTCCTCTAAGAAAGAAGATTTTAATATCTAAAGCAACAATTTTAAACTTTTTTTCCCATCTCTCATCGACTGACAAGGCACAAAAATTGTCAAGGCCACCCCCTCAGTTTGTTTCTTTTTTTTTACAATTGACAAGGCATACCATGCTGCTGGCAGGGGGCTCACATCCCTCAATGGCCCAAATGCCCATGTCACCCCCGTGGACCATGTGCGGCACACCAGCGCCGCAGCACAGAGGTTGAAAATCCCTAATCTAAAGTGTCCCTGGTAGGTGGCTGTCCAACTTTTCTTGCAAACCCATAGCACAGCAGTTCATGACTTCTAAAATCTAAACGCTGTGAAGAGTGTGCAAAGAGTGTGGGGCTTTTCCTCCGCAAATACTGACATTTAGTAGTGCAAAGAGTGTGGGGCTTTTTCTCCGCAAATACTGACATTTGATCACCCAGTGAGGTCGGCCTACTGAAGTGTGAGTTGTTTCTGCTCCCATTGTTCAGTGGCTCCCAACATAGAGCCCAGTCCTATCTAACTTTCCAGCCCTGATGCAGCTGGGCCAATGGGACATAAACCGCATCCTGTAGTGGGGAAGCAGTCACGGAGGCCTGCTCAAAGCATGGGAACATTTGTTCCCTTACCTTGGGGCTGCATTGCGGCTGCATCGGTGCTGAAAAGTTGGATAGGATTGGGTCCACAGCCAGCTACAGCCCATACAATGGCAAAAGTTTTATACTGTCACTTACCGACTTCACTCAGGGCTAGAGAGTTTCATAATCTACTGGGGGGAGGGGTACCTTTTTCTCCCTCGCACGTGCTGCTGGGATTCAGGAGTCACTTGATGAAGTTGGAACAGGCCAAAGTTCTTCTTGATGCTAGCGTTCCTATTCAAGGCAACTTTTG
Source organism: Tiliqua scincoides (assembly GCF_035046505.1). Taxonomy (NCBI): domain Eukaryota; kingdom Metazoa; phylum Chordata; class Lepidosauria; order Squamata; family Scincidae; genus Tiliqua; species Tiliqua scincoides. The sequence continues at coordinate 25,084 of NW_027101431.1, read as the reverse complement.
TGGTAGCTAAAATGCAGATTAAGATTACCTGAAGGTTATGTTGACCATGTCGTGCACAAGGAAAACAACATAGAACATGTGGAAAAAGGGGTGATGTACTTGTAGAGGTACGAAAGAGATTTAGGAGAAGATTCAGTGCTCTCTTATCATAGCATCGGTTGCCCTCACCAAGTCATGCTTCCTGAGTGGTTCCCAAAAGCTTGCTCTTGAGTTCTCCAATTACACTTGCATGTAGCATGTGAAACTGTGTTCCTGTTAGAAGCATGTAAAAAAAAGTCTCACTGTAATCCAATGCACACGTATGGCTGTTCTTACTGTGCAAGCTAAATGTTGCCAAGGCTACATAACCAACTAACATTTTTCCATCACCTCTGACAAACTTTTCTGAGTAAAAGTTTCTGAACCTCCCTACCAAAAAAAAGAGGCTTCTATCTGTGATCCACTACTGCCATCCTTGGGTGTGTGATGTGTGACATCTCAGGGATATTTAGTACCCAAAAAAAACTTTTTGGAATTTGCCATAAGGAACAAGGCCCTTTTTTTTTTTTTGTAAAAGTGTATACTGAAAAAGTGTATTTGTGAGCTTAGCAGGAAGTGGGAAAGCTAAGATTGCCTCTGAGTGCTTTATGTACGTTTGTACATATACTCTACACGAAAGAACATGCCATTTTATGTGAAACAGCAAATCTGTTGATACGTGCAGGCTTTACGTTCCTGTCTGCGGTGTTCCCAATGTGGGTTTTGAAATGGTAAATCTTTTAAGAAACACGCTGGGGTTTCTAATAGGGCTGCAACCATTATTAACCCATTTCAGTTATGAGGTCAAAATTAACAGACTCTTCGGAAGTAGATTCTTTCCTCACTTCCACACACAACCTGTTAGATTGTGTTGAACCCTTTTTTCAAATCACCCTTGTCCTTTCACATCTTCTGGATGATTGTTCTGGATTAATCTTGTGGGTCACCCTGCCCAGTTAGGGATTGCATTGTGAGTGTTTAATATTCCATCTGATAAAGTAAATAACATAAAGCAAGACAGATTTATCTCCTTGATGTCACAGAGGGCAATTGAAAGTAGGGGTAGGTGAGGGCATTTTAAACAAATGAGCACACAGTTTTGCAAGGAGTACCTCAAAACTGCTGGAAGAAAAGAATGGAGTTTTCCTTGGACTGTCCTGGTTTTGAGAAACTCACTTAGGACAACCCAGAATAGTTGTTTAAGAATCTCTTTTGGGATAAGAGTTTGTTGTTGTTGTTTTTGTTGTCCCAGCTTCCAGCAGAGTTCCTACCCAGGGCCTCTGAATTTTTTCAGGGGGGTACAAAAGTTTTGGGGGGCCCTTTTAAGGTGCAAAGTTTCTTTGGGACCATAATTTCCTTCTCCATTGGACCGTAATTTCAAAATATCATTGTATCATAATTCTACGAATTACAGTAAATAAACCTATGTAGGTTTACACAAATGTGAATGCTCGTCTTCACATAATAGATGCAAACATTTTCTGAGATCCCAGGAAATTTTGGGCCCCCCCTTCTTTAGATCTTGCACCCCTTTATGACCCCAGGCCTGGGTACGATTTACCCACTGCAACCCCCTCTCATGGGCCCAGCTCCTATCAGAAGCATCCCCTTTGCTTGGGACATGGTAAACCAGATCCCTCCAGTCAGTCAAAGTCAAAAGCCTCACTGCTGCAAGTTTTCAAATGGCAGACAAATGCAAGGATTTTTTTTTATTTAAAGGTGCTATTGTACATTTAAGACTGAGAGAATTTACGATCTCAGCGCAGTGGGTTTAAAATGATGCAGGGTGATTTTTGATTTGCTTACAGAGCTATTCAATTACTCTCTCCCTCTGAGTTAGGTTACGTCCTCATTTCCAGTTTTTACAGAACTCCTTCTAATACAGGCAGCGAGTAGCTTCGCAAAGTATTCCAGACTGTGGCCCGCTTGTAATAGGGTGTCATTTATTTACTTTTAATGCAACAAGGGCTGTTTCAGAAAGTAGGGACCCATCTACAGGGCTATCCCAACGATTGTTTAGATCACTGTTTTCCATCTCATTGCACTCCAATCCTTGTCCTGTCCCTTCGCCACATTTCTTAGAACTCTTTAAAAAAAAAAAAAAGGGTCATGTATCTGTTCTTCAGCCTTCAGAAACCTCTTTTCAGTGTCTCAGGTTTTATATGTGTTCTACCTTTCACAAAGGTCTTTGTTCCCTTCCCCCTTTTTTTTAGATTTTGCCAAAAATGTACACAATCAGTATAAGGGGGAAACATCTAGTTTTGCAGGCACTTGATTCTTCTAAAAGAGAGAGAGAGTGACCTGGTCAAACATATTGAAAGAATAGCCTGTGGAAGGCCATACATTTTTTTTTTTAATTTTCACGTATTTATACCACCCTTTTCCCAAGAAGCCTAGGGTGGTGTTCATAATTCCTGCCCATAATTTGTTCTCCCCACAACCCTGTGAGGTAGCTGAGCTGAGAAATGGTGACTGGCCCAAGGTAACCCAGGAAACTTCACGGCTAATTAGGAATTTGAACATGGACCTTCTTGGTCTAAATCTAACTCCTGAACCACTAAACACCACCTACTTTGAACGGTGCGCAGCCTGCAAGATATAAAAAAACCTACTTTGTGGGGGATGCAGCTTTACTTGTCCCTCCTGAAATGAAAAGCTTCAGAAGAACCTACTTGAAGTTCTCAGGTAGTTGGTAATGGCCACAGTTGCATCTGTCTGACTTGTCCTTGCGTAACCCAACTTAGAAAGGAGGGCCACTCCAATTGCAGGCCATTCCCGAGGGCCTGCTGTCCCTGGTCAATTTCCTTCCTTGTACGATGAAAGCAGCAGTGTAAAGTGGCCTAAATGAAAGCTGGACAGGAGTGTTATTATTTTATCTTTTGCATTTTTATACCACCCTTCCTCCAAAGAGCTCAGGGTGGTGTGCATGGTTCCTCCCCTTCTTTTGTCCTCAGGTTAGGATGAGGCTGAGAGAGATTGACTGGCCACAGGTCTCCCAGGAAGCTTCATGCGGGGACTTGAATCATCTCCTGGGTTTTCCCAGACCGGTACACCATCCTAGCTCTCAGGATGTAGGGATTGAGATGCAACATGCAAATCTTTGCAGCAGGTCCTTGCATCGCAATTCAGAGCATCTCTACTTGGGATTAAGTCCCACCATGTTCAATGGCACTCACTCCCGAGAAAACATGGCTAGGATTGCAGCCTTGGTTATTTTTACAGGGCAGAAAACCGGGTGCATATTCAGAACGCTTATCGGCCACTTTTCAGCAAGCAATTCTCAAGAGTGGTTTATGCAGCAGTGGGAACAGGGAGATAGTTTTTACCAGGAGATGCCCCAAAAGTGGGGGGGAGGGGGTCCCTCACAGGTTTAAAAGAAATGCAAGGGGGACACCCACTGGGGAAAACGCTATGCTGTGTTGAAGAGGGGGCGCCTGGTTCTCTCTGGGTAGAGGATCACAACACTGTCTTGAAAAAGGCCCTTAGTTGCAGACTCTCTCATTGCCCTCGCAGCTCCTGGGGAGAAAGGAGAAATGACCAAGGCCAAATGGAGAGGTGATGCTCTGCAGGGTTGTAGCTTAATGGAACACACTCTGCTGCCAAAGTGTGGATTTGGGAGTCTGTCTCCTGTGTGTGTGTGTGTGTGTGTGTGTGTTCATTTTTAACTCTCCTGCCCCTTGTTTTTATAGGACAGTGAGCATGGGACAAACCTGTGTAGAAAAATGGACAGTCTGGGCAGCAACCATTCAATCCCCAGCATGTCTGTCAGCACAGGCAGCCAGAGCAGCAGTGTCAACAGCATCCAGGAGGTCATGGATGAGAGCAGCTCTGAGCTGGTTATGATGCTTGACGACGAGAGCACCATTAATTCCACCTCCTCTGTTGTGCACAAGAAGGTATGTTCCCTGGTGCTCTCTCCGCCCCCCCCCCCCCAAGCCTTGGCTGACCTCTGCTTTTACCGCTCTTGCTTCTTCAGGTCTTGGGAGGTGCTTAATAAGTGAGCCTCCAGGTTGTCTCCCAAGTAGCTAGTTTCAGGAAGGGGACACAGTGGCCCTGCAGGGTTTAGGACTGCTTCCATAGCGCCCTGACGCACACCTCGGAAAACGTAGGCCTAGAAACTCGACAGTGGTTTGCCTTTTTGTCACATCAGAAAAATCTGGTGCATGCACAAAGTCTGTGACCCCCACAGGTTTAAGTACAAGTGCCCCCCAGTATTCATTCCTCCCCCTCGGATCCCAGAAACTGCAGATAAAGGGGAATCCTATCTTTGCGGCCCCCGCATCCCATTACCTTTGTTTATGTTGATAGCGTTCCCCAGAAGTAATAAGGGTGTCTTGCTTGAACAAACACTATAAGCAAGAACGCTTACAGCCAGATGAGCAGGCAAACATCCTGTAGCCTAGAAGGGAGATTAAGAGCAATCGTTCACTTCCTGTTTCCTGTTGCTCTTAGGATGCACTAACTTCCCAGCACTGGCATAGCTGTGCCAGTGGGGCGTGTGCTGCATCCTGCAGTTGGGGGGGGGGCAGTCACGGAGGTCTCCTGAAGGTAAGGCAATGTTTGTTCCCTTACCTTGGAGTTGCATTGCCCTGACCTTGTGCTGGAAAGTTGGTTAGGATTGAGCCCTTGGTCTCCCATCTAGGCTGCCTGCCTGCCTGGCTCAAAGATTTTGCTTATACTGTTTGTTCACGCAAGACACCTTATCGCTTTGGGGGAACATAACCACATAAACAAAGGTAATGGGGGGACGACGACGAGGAACCACGAATAACCAGATCCACAGATACCAGGAGACACCTATACCTGCTTTTGGGGGTTAATGGCAGGAATGAAAGTGTCTTTACTTTGGAGAGAATCCTCTGTAATTTGGTCTTCTCCCCACCCTCCTCTTGCACCCCAAACACTGCATGTGTGCCTCTGTCATTGCCTGTAACACCACTGCCCACCGTGTCTTCTAAACATCTGTCCGTCCCCTGTCCGTCCGTCCCCCGAAGCGGCTGTTGTTTTGGTTGAAATGCTCACACCCCACCAAGCTAACACGATGCGTTCCAATAACTTCTGCCCAGACTCCGGCCTGCGTGTGGATTAGGTAACAGTGTCCTGGCTCACTCCTGAAAGGTAGGTGTGTGTGTGTGAGATTGGACGGTGCACTTCAGTGCCGTTCTTTTTGCTGCAGAATTCCCTATGTTGTCACCTGGTCTCACTTGGCCATTGGGAGCTCTAGGTTCACTGACAGCAGGCCAAGCAAAGGAAGATGATAGTGGGCCCTCCATTGGAAGAATCACATCAGATACACCCAGTGGTGCTTGTGCAATAATAAAATGGAGGTTGTGGGTGTCTGCTCCTTTTGCCAATGAGCTTCTAACCTGTCTTCCTTTTAAACCACGCAATGCTTCATTGATCGCATTCCCTCAAGCTGAGTACTTGATTCTTATGCCTAACCCTCTGGGGTACGGGGGGGGGGACAATATATGAAGGAGAAAGCTTTGCTTTCCTGCCAAATTAGAGCTCTGGCAAAGCTGGCCACAGAGAGCTGGGCATGGCTTTATCCCTTTGACATATAGGCCATACCTTGTGCTTTCGTCCGCTTGGGGCAGGGATGCTTGAACCCTAGTCCGGGGGCCGGATCCAGGATTCAGATGAATCCGTCCACCCAGTGAGTGGATCTTTCCATTCCACTCGGGCACCACAAATAATTCTCCACAATTGGGGGACAGGGATGCTCTGGGCACTTACACCTGCCTGGATATCCCGTTCCGCAGCCTTCTGGGACTGTGGGCAGCAGATGCGACTGCCTAGAGCAAGGGTGCCCAAACCCCGGCCCGGGGGCCACTTGCGGCCCTCAGGGGCTCCCAATCCGGCCTGCAGGGAGTCCCCAGTGTCCAATGATCCTCTGGCCCTCCGGAAACTTGCTGGAGCCCGTGCTGGCCCAATGCAACTGCTCTTAGCGTGAGGACGACTGTTTAATCTCTCCCCTGAGCTGTGGGATGAGGGCTCCCTCCACTACTTGCTGTTTCACATCTGTGATGCAGCAGTGGCAGCGAAGGAAAGGCTGGCCTTGCTTTGTGCAAGGCCTTTTATAGGCCTTGAGCTACTGCGAGACCTTCATTCATTCATATAAATTCCATCTCTAATAAATTCATTTATGTAAATTTATTCAAATTTTAATGTAAATTAATTCTTCCCCCCCCCCCCCGGCCCCAGACACAGAGAGATGATGTGGCCCTCCTGCCAAAATGTTTGGACACCCCTGGCCTAGAGCATCCCTGTCCCCCAAACGTGGAGAACTACTCCTGGCACCCAGGTGGAACAGAAAGATGAGGTTAGAATGGGGACTGCTTTTCTGTTGCGCAGTGGTGGCAAGTTTGGCCACCGCTGGTTTAGGGGACCGGAGCATGGACCAAAGTCGAAAACGGGTGAATGTCAAAGCATTGCTTTATTGAACTTGCAAATTTATTTTGGCTGGTGAGAATCGTCAATCGCTAACTACACCAGCATGCCCAAATGTGTGCAAAACACAAATAAAAGGAAAATAAATGTACATAAGGGACGGTTGGAAGAAATTGAACGAAAGAAGAAAGCGCATGGACTAAATTTGGAACACGATTATAATTGAGGTGGTGGAAAGAGCAAAGTGACAAAAGTCAAGGTATTGTCGATTGGACTGCAGCGCACAGCGGGACTGGTACCCCACACAGGAAGGTGAGCAGTGTACCGTAGCTTCATTTCGGTGGCACCCTTTTGTCCGCCCCAGCTGACAAAACTTGAACTTAACTTAACTTGAACGTGATGTCATGGCCAGAAGTGACCTCATCAGTTCAGGCTTCAAACGTAAGCCACGATCAGCCTTTACTCAGTGCGCGCATGCTGTTATTTCATATAGTTCTGAGTTCAAACATTCCAGCCCAGAAGTCAGTGTAGAATTGGATGCTTCTCTAACCACACAGTGCTTTCCAGCATCTCATCTTCCCATCTATTGCTAAAATAGGTGATGCTTAATTGCCTTAATTCAAAGCATTGTGGGACTCTGAGACATCGTCGTTGGCAACCTTCAGTCTCGAAAGACTATGGTATCGTGCTCTGAAAGGTGGTTCTGGAACAGCATCTAGTGTGGCTGAAAAGACCAATTCGGGAGTGACAATCCCTTCCACACTGGGAGAAAGTGTAGTCTGTCCCTGGTCGGTCTCCCTGGCTATGGGCCTTCCTTCTTTGCCTCAGACTGTTGGCCAAGTGTCTCTTCAAACTGGAAAAGGCCATGCTGCACAGCCTGCCTCCAAGTGGGCCGCTCAGAGGCCAGGGTTTCCCACTTGTTGAGGTCTACTCCTAAGGCCTTCAGATCCCTCTTGCAGATGTCCTTGTATCGCAGCTGTGGTCTACCTGTAGGGCGCTTTCCTTGCACGAGTTCTCCATAGAGGAGATCCTTTGGGATCCATTCTCACGACATGACAGAGCCAGACAGAGCCAGTATGCACTGTTTCAGCAGTGCATACATGCTAGGGATTCCAGCACGTTCCAGGACTGTTTTGTTTGGAACTTTGTCCTGCCAGGTGATGCTGAGGATGCATCGGAGGCAGCGCATGTGGAAAGCGTTCAGTTTCCTCTCCTGTTGTGAGCGAAGAGTCCATGACTCGCTGCAGTACAGAAGTGTACTCAGGACGCAAGCTCTGTAGACCTGGATCTTGGTATGTTCCGTCAGCTTCTGGTTGGACCAGACTCTCTTTGTGAGTCTGGAAAACGTGGTAGCTGCTTTACCGATGCGCTTGTTTAGCTCGGTATCGAGAGAAAGAGTGTCGGAGATGGTTGAGCCAAGGTACACAAAGTCATGGACAACCTCCAGTTCATGTGCAGAGATTGTAATGTAGGGAGGTGAGTCCACATCCTGGACCATGACCTGTGTTTTCTTCAGGCTGATTGTCAGTCCAAAATCTTGGCAGGCCTTGCTAAAACGATCCATGAGCTGCTGGAGATCTTTGGCAGAGTGGGTAGTGACAGCTGCATCGTCGGCAAAGAGGAAGTCACGCAGACATTTCAGCTGGACTTTGGACTTTGCTCTCAGTCTGGAGAGGTTGAAGAGCTTTCCGTCTGATCTGGTCCGGAGATAGATGCCTTCTGTTGCGGTTCCAAAGGCATGCTTCAGCAGGACAGCGAAGAAAACACAAGCACAAAGCTCTGTTGACTCTGAGACAACACAAGCACAAAGCCCATCACTTGATGGATTTCAGAAATGGGTTGCACTCTTTTTTCCAAAAGAGCAGGCAGGGCCACAGTGCTTTTTGACATTGCTTGAGAGTGTTGCAGGGGTGGGGCGGGGGGCGTCGACGAAGAACGGACCATAAGCAAGCAGCTGTCATCTTGCCCTCATTTGCTGTTCAGGTGTAAGTCAGCATCATGAGAGAATTCTGCCTTAGGAGATAGCAGATTCTAGGCAGTGCTTGGAGGGGGAAGAGTTTTCTGAAGCTGAGGCACAGCTAGTCGGCTGTCTGAGGTTGCGCTTGGCTGAAACTTGTAAAGAGGCCACATAACCATTAGGAATGGGTCTACATCGGTCTGAGAGGGCAAGATGGACGGGGGATCTGGAGGTTGGTGTGCATTGGAGCCTTCTGGATGCAGCAAAACATGGGCCAAGCTCTTAACGGCTGGAGGGTGCAATGTATTTATTTTTCACATTTTTATCCCTCCCTTCCTCCAAGGAGCTCAGGGTGGTGTACATGGCTCCTTCCTTTAATTCTCACAACAATCTTGTGAGGTAGGTGAGGCTGAGAGTGACCAGCCCAGGGTCATCCAGGAAGCTTTGTGACTGAGCGGGGATTTGTACTTGGATCTTCCAGGTCTGAGTTCAGTACCTGAACAATGAATTCCATTCTGGCTGCCCTTTTTTTGGTCACCCTTTAGGATAGCTGAATGAATTACAAAAAGCAAACCCTCCCTGGAGTCCTTCCTCTGTTTGGAGAAACTAAAGAGGACCTGGCTGTTTTGCTCAAGGGATACTGGGGTCCTTGTTTACGTGACCGATTTAATGCCCTCTAGATTCACCTCTCTCTGATTTTCTTTTTTGGGTGACAGTCTGTTGCTTCATATCACCCCACTAAAGTGTAAGAGACAAAAGGGCTTCACCTTGTATTCTGGAACCAATTTTCAGAATTGGAGTTGAGTCACCCTGGCAAGGATCTGGGACTCCAGGTTTGCTTGTCTTCTCATACCAAGTCTGTTGAACACCTGGAGCCTCCTTGCTTTGTTTATACCAGGGGTGTCCAACCCCAGCTCTGGGGCCACATGCGGCCCTCGAGGCCTCTCAGTGCGGCCCTCAGGGAGCCCCCAGTCTCCAATGAGCCTCTGGCCTTCCAGAGATGTGTTGGAGCCCGCACTGGCCCGACACAGCTGCTCTCAGCGTGAGGGCGACTGTTTGACCTCTCGCAGGAGCTGTGGGATGAGGGCTTCCTCCACTACTTGCTGTTTCACGTCTGTGATGCAGTAGCGGCAGCAAAGGAAGGCCAGCCTTGCTTTGTGCAAGGCCTTTTATAGGCCTTGAGCTATTGCATGACCTTCATTCATTCATATAAGTTCTACCTCTAGTATATTAATTTATGTAAACTTATGTAAATTTATTCAAATGTAAATTAATCCTTTTTTTCCCCCGGCCCCCGACATAGTGTCAGAGAGATGATGCAGCCCTCCTGCCAAAAACTTTGGACACCCCTGGTTTATACTATGGTGATGCACCCTAGCTAAATCTTGGGACCTTTGCTTGGTTTAACCCACAGAAGAATTGTCTGATCTGCTTGACAAGACTTCACGGGTCTGCAGGTGACCCTCCAAAGTCAGAAAGGAGCTGTGGCAGAAACCCTGTGAATTCCTCGCTTACGTAGAGGAAAAGTAAGAATTCTGCAGTAAAGCCTTCCACTCTGTGGCTACCTTAGAACTTGGTCTCTGGACCAAGCCCTGCTCCTTAGTTATAGGATGATCTAGAAAATGCAGTATTCATTTTGCTTGCTTAGAGATGTGTATCCTGCCTCATCACGAGGATTTCTGGGTGAATCACAGTTCCCTCAAAGATGAAAATGACAACACAATGGTGTTCATAAAAAGTGCAGCAGGGAAGGTTTCTAGCCCTCCTGGGTTTGGCCTGGAGACCACTGAAAGCAATGGTAGGGGTTTTAACTGGGCCCTCCCTGCCTATAAACAACTTGACATCATGTTGAAAGTAAACACACCCAGAAATCTCTAGGAATAGCTTCAGTAAGAGTTAACAACTTTGAGGAACACAAAGATACATTTAAAAAAATCCTGATGGAATAATTTCAGCTGTTTAACCAATGCCACTGAGAGGATGTGAGCGTAGAGCAGTCCTTGCTGGGTGCCTGAAAGATAACCATGCTGGCACCAGACAGGGAGTTTCATAGTTTGGGTGCCAACCCCAAGAAGGCCTCGAGAGCAGCTGGAGAAAGTCTTTTGGAAGTTATTGTAATTAATGAGCGTGTTCTTAAAAAAGCAAGCGAGCCTTCTGCTAGCCTGGTGGGGAACATAGTTCCTCTCCTCCTTTTATCCTCAGAACAACCCGGTGGGGTTGAGAGATGGTCTCTGGCCCAAGGTCATCCAGGAAGCTTCATGGCTGAGCAGGGGGATTTGGACCTAGATCTTCTAGGTGGAAGTCCAACTCACATTTTGAACCAGTTGTTGGTTCCAAAGACCCTTCAAGGGGGTTGCCCTACCAGTCTGCATATACACTACTAGAGTATATCTCCCAGGCGACTGCTGTCAGAACTATGGAAATTCAGTTGCAGCCGGTCACCGTCATGTGCTCTTTGTGGGAGTCCAGTAGCATCTTGTTGAATAAGGTGGCCCAGGATCTAATCCTACAGGGGTGTTTTTTTGCCTAGGCCTCCTGATGTTTGTCGGAGCACCTTCAGGTGGCAATGCTGCCCCAAGACCCTTAGTGCCCATAAGCGTTGTTCTGGAAAACAGAGAACATGTTGGAACTCTCCAAGTTGGAGGCTAACAGAGAGTTTTCCTAATTAGAAAATAAGACTCTCTCTCTTTCCTAATTAGAGAACAAGACCCCCTTCTCTCTCTCTCTTTCTCTCTCTCTCTAGCCTGCTTAATCAGAATATTATTATTATTTTATTATTTTATTATTTTATTAATTTGTACCCCACCTTTTTACCCAATGGGCACACAAGGCGGCTAACAAACAATTAAAAATACAACATGAAAAACAGTTAAAAACAATTTACAATGATTAAAAAGCTAAAAAACAAAACAAACCCTGTGGATTCATATAAAAAGCAAGAACGCCAGCCAACCAGTCAACAATTAAAAGCTTTTTGAAATAAAAAGGTCTTCAGTCCACGCCGAAACGTTAGCAATGAGGGAGCAGTTCTCAGTTCTAAGGGGAGGGTATTCCACAGTTCGGGGGCCACCACCGAGAAGGCCCTCTTCCTGGCCGCCACCCCTCTCACATCTCTTAGTGGCGGCACAGTCAAAAGGGCCCCCCCAGAAGATCTAAGAGCACGGGTCGGATTGTAGGGAAGAATATGTGCTTTTGTAGATAAGTAATACCCACGTATGTTACTTTATCAGCAAGAAACACCTCCGTGGAATAGCTCTGGTTTATGCCCATTGTGCAGATGGGGAACTGAGGCTGAGAGAGGGAGAGTAGTAATTTAGGCCGCCAACACCGTGCCCACGGATAAACAAAGATGCAAACTCGCGTGTCCCAGATCGGAGCCGTGGCCCGCGTGCGTCAGAGCACACCAGTTCTCACGTGACGCTCGCAGCCATTTGGAGAACACGCGTGTGCACGAGAGCTTAGCACGATGCCTTCCTGCTGTGAAATCACGTTTTCCGAATCCCCGGCTCGTCGGGGAGAAGAAAAACTTCGCAGAAATCATTTATTATCCGGCAGAGTGCTGTCTCTTTAAATGTGAAAAAAAAAAATCCCTTTCCAAGGCTAGGGAGAGAAAATGCTAGAACTGAACACGATCATGACTAGAAAGCAGGATCCCTGAGTGGTCACAGAGTCTTTCCAGCACAAGACACAGGGAGAGAGAGAGAGTGCGCACAGGAGAGGAGAGACAGAGAGAGGCTGGTCTCCTCCAACCCCTGCATCTATTTAAGCAGAAATGCTTCTCCTCCAGCACAGATAGCAAGTCCAGGGGAGAAGCCAGGCTGGAAAAAGGGGAATGTGGCAGATCTTTGCTTGTGTGTTCAAAGGGAGAAGCAGCGGCTGCATCCTTGCTAGACATGGAAACCATGTTTTTAAAGGGATTATTTGGGTGCAGTGTTTTAAGCGAGCCTTTCTGAAGAGCCTGCCTGCTCTGCAGCTCGTGCCGTGGTTTTGATGCTGTTTTTTGCACAGATGTGATTCTGGAGGTTAACCAAAAAAAGAAAAAAGAAAAATCTATATATCTATATAATAATAATTCTGCCCAGGATTCCGAAGGCATCCACTAGCGATCAGCTGACATCTTCCTCACCGAAGGCTGCAATGTGTTGCTTATTCATTTTGTACTGCAAGAGCTGCAGGGACTAGCCTGAGAGCCAAACTATGCATTTCAAACAGGAGGGCTTGTGCGAGAAGAGGGGCAAGAGCAGCGAGGCAGCCGGCGAAGAAAGAGCACAACTGGACTTTCTCCTTGTTTTTATCCATTTCTGCAGGATCATGTATTCATAAGGGATGAGGTGGGCCACAGGGAGAACAGGCCTGAGCCGCGGCCTACCCACTCAGTCCAGAACCAGGCCCTCCACTATTGGAACCGAGAACGCTTTGCCACAATCAAATCAGCATCTTTGGTAAGCAAGCCACCACACCCCTTGCCCTGCCATCATCCTCTTCCTCTTCCTCCTCCGCCTCCCCCCTTTCCTCATTCTGATGTGACTGTGTCAGTCTGGGGAAGGGGTCAAGAATCCTCTCCCCCAACACCCTCCTTTGCCCCCCTTCACACCCCCCTCTCTTTCTCACTGCCTCTCTCTTTTTGTTGGCATAGCAACCAGATGTTGCAAGAAGGATGCTTTTTTTGGGGGGGGGGTTCTATACGGGATGGGGGTTTATTTATTTATTTATTTGCCACGCATTTGAGGGTTGGGGGGGGACGGACGGTGTGCCGAGCTTCTGTGCAATTTTGGGAGGAAGGGGTTGCATGTGTCTGTGTGTTTCCTCTCCGATTGGTTTCGTCCCAGTTGCATCCATTTTTTTGTGGAACACAATTTCTCTGTCTGTCTGTCTGTCTGTCTGGGGAGGGGATGTGGTGGGCACCCGGCTGACTTCCAGGTATTGACGGTTTGCCATTTGATTTTATTTTTATTTTGATTTTTAAATGGGCGCCCGATGGATGTGGCCAGTGGCAGGGGGAGATTGTGACTGGTTGCCTCTCCCAGGGTGAAATGTGGCTGCCTGTTTGTGTTCATTCATTCCCTCCTGTTCATTCATTCCGTTGCGAGCTGCATTGTTCCCCATCAAGGACTGGGCAACTCCTATAAAATGACAAGGGGCATTTTCACCACCACCCCCTCCTCCCCTTTCCTACGACAGGTTGGGAGAAAAGGCAATCGAGGGGGGGGAGATGGCTTTTCTACTATTCCTAATGTGATTGCTGGTGATGTCTTTGTAGTAGCGAAAGGGGTGTGTGCTGGGTAGAGAGTGAGGTCTGTGCCTCCTCCCCTATCCTTTTCTCTCTCTCTCTTTTTCTCACACATACACACACACACTCACACACCCAGCTGCAAATGGGCAGCAGCGTCCCAGGGTGTGGGTGGAGGAGGGGCTGGGATGCTTCCCCAAACCCCCCAGAAAGGCACTCCTCCATGTACAACGCTAGGAATCTTCAGTATTTCGGCCAAATCAGTATTAGAGGTCACATGGGCAAGAGAGAGAGATTTACAGGGTACCCAGCATTGGGCTGTTACATTTGCTGCCTTCCTGCCTGGCATTATGACATCATCCTGAGCCAGCCCCAAAATTACAATGGATAACCCTCTTTTCCAACCCCCCCCCCCTTTTTTGGGTCTTGCCTCCTATCTGAATGATCCTTTTCTCTCTTGCCGTTTTTTCCCCCTGAGCCTCTTTCCACAGTGCATCTCCTCCCCACCTACCCCCCCAGTCACCACCACCACCACCTCTTCCATCTTCAGAATGCATGGGAATAGCTCGTTCTTAGCCCTAGACAATGGTGGGTCTGAGACAGAAGAAGGCATTTGCAGGGAGAAAGCTGGCTGTCTTTTTTTTTTTTTTTTTTTCCCCTTCCTTGCCGCTGGAGAAGTGGAGTTGGATGCCCTGCACATGCTCATTGCTGGCACAGATCCTGGGAGTTCTGTGTGTGTATACGGTGGGGAAGGGGGGGGGAGAGAGGCTATTTTCCTCTGTGGCACCGAGAACTGCTTCCTTCAGAACTTGCAGGTTGACCCGGATGCTCGGGCGTGGAAGAACGGTCTGTGGGCCAACATGTCTCCTTCCAAGCAGAACCTTCCGTTTTCTCCCTTTTGGGGTAGAAAACCCGGTGGCACCGATATATATAGTGGGGTCTCAGGAGAGGATATAAATTCTGTGTTAAGTGCAGTAGCCCCATCTTGCCTTTCTGTGGTTGAAATGGGGCGAACGCTGGCGAACCCAGATTTTGCACAGGTTCAGAAAAGCTCAGGTATCATGCCGGCGAACGCCGACGGTTGCCTAAATGCGGAGCTTAGTGTCCGTGTGTATCTCCACAAAGTGGGGGAACGTTGAGCTGTAGTTGGGTTGTCGTCCCCGAAGCAAGCACGAATGACCATCATCAGGAACCGTCGGCGTTCACACGTGAAAATCGATACAGGCTACATTTCTCATTTTTGCTAGAATACGTATACTGCCAAGTGCCACACTAAGGCGATAGATACAGCCAGTGTGCTTCCTGGAAGAATATTGAGGTGACCCAGGGACCTTGCTTACTAGCAGTAGTAAGGGAGTAGTATAATAGTGGTGTTACGACCTCTGGTGCGAACTCCAGTGTGTTTGCAACCAGTATTTTAGAATATTACTGGCAGGACCGTTACAGCTGTGTGTCAGATGGGGAGCTGTAGGTTCCCTTGTTTTTACTCCTCTGGAAGCAGAGGGGTGGCCGTTGTGAATGAAATTTGTCTGTTGCTGTTCCTTTACCAACAGTGGTATTGGAATATAAGTGTATAGGAGGCCTTGGATAGCCATTGTAGTGGGAAGGTATCAGCTGGCCAGGACATTAAGCAAAACTGCGTGGAGGGAATACATAGTGAACTACACATCTCCTCCTTGCAACTGCCTGTTCCCAATTGGAGCCTCATGAGTTACAACGGGGCATTGCCACTCCCCAGTCTAGCCTGTACACGTGGCGCGACGCATGAGTGCCCCTGCCCTGCCCCCTCACCCAGTGTGACTCCTCTGTCATTGCCATTCCAGCACGGGGCAAATGTTCAGATCCAGTCTACGCACATGAATTCCGACACACTTGCGCCCCTCCCACATAATATCACCCAGATTGGGAAGAGGCACCCTCCACTCCGGTCCCCTGAATCCAACCCAGTCTCCTCTTTCTCAAGGATTTCACTAGATAGTTTATACGCAGAAACTATTTCCTGGTGGACCCAGAAGAACAACGGAAGCGTCCCACTGGGTCAGGCCAAAGGCCCATTTAATCCAGCTTCCTGTAGCTCACAGTGGCCCACCAGGTGCTTCCAGGAGCACACAAGAGACCTGCAGTGCTGTTGACTCTCCCTGTAAGGCCATCATTGGCTTTCCCATCATGCTTTTGCTTCACTCTCTCCCTCCTGCGGTGTCCACCTATCCCGGTCATTCCCAAACTTTTTCTAGGACTGGTGGCTCCCTTGACCTACTGGGCCATTGGCCACAACTCCCCATTAGGGCTGCAATTCTATACATAGTATAGGGCAGTGGGGTTTTCTCTAGGATTCCAAGGCTCCCCTGGCTGGTTTGTGCGACTCTCCAGGGAGCCACAGCTCACAATCTGGAAGCACACTGACGTCTCCCCTGCTCAGGGGAACATAAATTGTTAACCTGTCCTTCTCTTTAACTTATCCCATCCTCCCTTCAAAGTTTTCCCTTCCAGTTCCTTTTTATCTTTCAAACAATAAAAATGATAAAATTGTTTTTTGCACTATTGAAATCATATTGTAGACATTTTTAAACAATCCGACACCCCCCACTGCCTTTCATACAAACAGGCTTCCAAGCCAGGCAAACGTATTTTGGTAAAAGCTTCAGCAGTGTTTATACGCTACTTATATATGTGCTATAAACATATATATATATATATTGGCAGGCAACAGCATGCAGCCAATTTATGGAGCCGGGAGGGGAGGAGATTTTGCTAAGGCCAGATTCTCCGGTCAGTGACACACGCCCCTTCCAGAGGCCATGAAGATGGAAAGAGCTTGGAGATCTGCAGAGCTACCAACTTGAGGGCTCTCCAATAGGGGGAATGGAAGCTTGCCCATGTGTCTGGCTGCTGAGCCAGGACCAATCCCCCTTGTAGTGGGGCAGGTGGGTGTGTCATCTGGATAAGAATCAGGCCAGGTGAAAAAACCGCCCTTTCCACGGCGCACAGTGGCGTAACTAGGGCTAGCCAAAGTGATGGGGGGGGGGGTTGGATCCCCGGCATTGTCTGGTCAAGCAACTAGTTGACCCTTCTTCATCATGCCTGCCCACCCCGCTTGTCTCGTTCAAACAGATGCACACTCATCTGTACACAACCTAAACCGATGGTTGGGGATAGCAAGACACACAGTCTTTGCCCAAGGTCGTCTTCCAAGTGCGCTTGGGGCCAGTTGGAGAGATTTCAGGACAGAGCAGAAAACTGTGCCATGGCATGCCTAGGCAGGAGGAATCAAGGTCACCACCGCCAGGGTGGAGGACACTGAGGACCTTGTCATGCCTTCCCTCCCAGTTGGGATGAGCCCAATCATCTGGGGATTCCTCTATGGGTGCTGCTTGCTGTAAGAGAGGACAGGGCACCAGCTGAACTGGCTCTCATGATCTTGCTGGATCAGATCAAGGGTCCATCTCAGCCAGCTTCTTGTATCTCACAGTGGCCAAGTGGCCCAGTCCGCCACAGATGCTTCTGGGAGGACTCAAGACCACATACCACCTCTATCCTGTTCCCCCTGCCTTGCACCTGGCATTCAGAGACAGGCTGCCTCTAAAACTCAGGCTGCCTACCGTGGCTTGTAACCTGTGATGGACTTTTCCTCCATCTAACTGTCCAGTCCCCTTTGAAAGCCATCTAGGCTTTCAGGTGCCATTGCCGCATCCTGTGGCAAGGAGTTCCACCAGCTGCAAGTAGTCTGTCTGGGAGTGAGGAGGCACCAACTCTGGGCTCATTTCTGAATGAAGCGGGCAGGTAGAACCTTTAAAAATAAGTTTGGTTTCTGAAGAAGAAAAGGCCAAGGGGGTACTAGGCAGTCACAGGTGCTTGGTCTTGGAAGCAAAGCAAAATAAAGTCCCTGCCTAGCACAAAGATGAACTCTGTTGAGCATGTCTAGGACGCCTGCACTTACATTGTCCACTTCCTTGTCTGTCGCTGGTGTCAGCAATGTCCAGTTAACCCCCCCCCCCCCACACACACACACACATATGCTGGAACAATATGTGCCACTTCTTGAGCCAACCTCTGCTTTTCAGGGTGGTTCGGGAGTCTGCTTGTCCTGTTTGCTGATCCTAAGGGAAACCCTAGCTTAGCCCATAGGACCTGCCCTAAGCCTTGCTCAGTTGGCCAGATGACTGCTGAGCCTATGTGAGCAAATCCCAGTGGGTTGGGTTTTGCCCGTGAATCCTTCCTGATTCAGGATCTTAACCGGGCACAGGTGTTGGCCACACTGATGCTGCCAAAAGAGATCTAAGTGAAACCTTTGCAGGAGGTGGGGAGGGGGTGTTACAGAGTTCAGACTGGCAGAGCTGCCCTAACCGGACCAGCTCCATATGAAATGCAAAGTCTTTGCTAGAGGGATGACCTGTCCCCATCACTGTTGTTCTCATCCCAAGAGTTGATGAATGCCCCAGGCTTTGCATGGAAGTTCCCATGTTTGGTTTCTGTCCCAGTAGAGTAAGGAATATATTTCCTTGTTTCCTGGGCTTTTATGCCCTCCCGCCTTAATCACACTGCCAGTAATGGGGGGAAAAAAGGATCTCCTTACCCCAAGGTAAATGCAAAGAGCACAGAAGAGTTGATGTAAATGATGTTCAGAAGGGTAACTAGGATAGTTGGCTCAAGAGAGTCTTGTGGTGACTTAGAGGCTGACAGATGTGTTGGAGCAGGAGCTTTTATGAACTAGAACCCATCACTCGACCTGTTCATCTTTCAGATGCCACAGGGGTTTCTTGCCATTCGTGTTCATGGGAGCGCCTCGAACTCTCAGCCCACCAGGAGGGAGGGCACCAGGATGAGGTCTTCTTGTTATCTGGTGTGCTCCCTGGGGCATTTGGTGGGCCGCTGTGAGATACAGGAAGCTGGACTAGATGGGCCTATGGCCTGATCCAGTGGGGCTGTTCTTATGTTCTTAAACTACAATTCCCAGGAGGCCTTGCAGGTCTTCTTGTTGTCTGGTGTGCTCCCTGGGGCATTTGGTGGGCCGCTGTGAGATACAGGAAGCTGGACTAGATGGGCCTATGGCCTGATCCAGTGGGGCTGTTCTTATGTTCACCGCAGCTGTCCCCCAGTCAGCTCTGTTCCATTATACTGCTGCACTTGTGGTTCTGTGGACTTGCCACCTGCCAAACCGGTGGGGATGTGAGGCTTTGCCCATTGCTGGTTTAATCCTCAAGTACCCTTTGGCCACCAGGTAGAGTTGTGGTGGGAGGGTGGTCCACACCAGCGCATTAGCGTTCGTGCTGCAGGTTGTGCCTGTGGGCGATGTAGGTGGGGAGGCCAGCCTCGCCAACTGCCTAACCTCACCCGAGTTTACCTGCAGTAGCCCACACCTGGAGCGAAAGCTGTAGGATTTTTCCTTCTCCTATCATATCTCCGTTCTTCTCATATGCAGCCATCACTTTGAACATATAAAGTGACCAGGGGTTGAACGGAGACCTTCATGCCACTAAGCGATGGCCCATCTCATAGTATTAGTCCTCCCTAAGCTGCATATTTGGTTTGGCTTGTAAAAAATGGTAGGGCAAAGAGGCACAAGCCCTTCCTGCCCCAACCCTGGAAGGTTCAGACTGGCTCACCAGCATGTCATCCTTTTGCCTCTCCCACCCATGTTCTTAGACAGCAACTGTTACCCTGCCTAATCTCGTCTGATCTCGGAAGCTAAGCAGGGTCCTGGTTAGTTCTTGGATGGGAGACCACCTGGGAATACCGGGTGCTGTAGGCTTCTACCATAGTCTTTCCAGACTGAAGGTTGCCAACCATCTCCCTATACTGAACACTATCTCCCGATCTTGTCTGATCTCGGAAGCTAAGCAGGGTCAGGCCTGGTTAGGACTTGGATGGGAGACCGCCTGGGAATACTGGGTGCTGTAGGCTTCTACCATAGTCTTTCCAGACTGGAGGTTGCCAACCACCCATGTTCTTACCTTCCCCCCCCCCCGCCCTGAAGAGAGTGTAGGAAACACACATTCCTTAATATTTTTTGAAACTTCACACATGGTCTAAACCAGCAATCTTTATGCTTCCCCTTCACAGCAGTGGTTCCCAACTTACTTGGGTCTCGTTGCCCCCACTGCTTCCTTAGCCGGGCACAGACAACTTGGATCTTGCAAGATCTAAAATGGCAGCGCCCAAATCTCACCAGATTTGGGCACCACCATCTTAGATCTTGCGAGATTTTGCAGGATCCAAAATGGTGTCGTCCCCCCCAGGGGTGCAATCCATGGCACCCCTGTGAGTGTGCTGCAGTACCCTAGGGCAGGGGCCTCCAAGCTCCAACCTGTGGACCAGATCCGGTGTTGCCCACCAGCGTGGAGGTGGTGCAGCCTTTTCCACCCTACAGCCTGCTGTCTTTGCAGCTTATCGCTGCAGAAACCCATTGCGGGACTTCTTTCTGTTGTGAAAAAGGGGGCAGAGCTTTCTGAGAGACCCCTGCCCTAAAGCATCACAACACACACTTTGGGAACCCTTGCCTTCCCAGGGTAAGAACAAAAACTTGTTGAGCAAACTCACCGAGAAACCCACTTGTCTCAAAGGGGCTGGTGTCCTTAAGCATGGGTCATTTGGCAGCCATCCTCAGATCTCCTAGTAGCCTCTGTGAGAATGAGAAGGAGCATAAAAACATAGGAACAGCCCAGCTGGATCAGGCCATAGGCCCATCTAGTCCAGCTTCCTGTATCTCACAGCGGCCCACCAAATGCCTCAGGGAGCACACCAGATAACAAGAAGACCTGCAAGGCCTCCTGGGAATTGTAGTTTAAGAACATAAGAACAGCCCCACTGGATCAGGCCATTGGCCCATCTAGTCCAGCTTCCTGTATTTCACAGCGGCCCACCAAATGCCCCAGGGAGCACACCAGATAACAAGACGTGCAAGGCCTCCTGGGAATTGTAGTTTGAGAACATAAGAACAGCCTCACTGGATCAGACCATAGTCCCCCCTAGTCCAGCTTCCTGTATCTCACAGCGGCCCACCAAATGCCTCAGGGAGCACCCAAGACAACCAGAGACCTGCATCCTGGTGCCATCTGTTGCGACCACAGCTGGACCCACCCAAACCATCAATGGTTTCTTCTGGGGTGATGCAGATAACTCGTTGGTGAGGGCAGGTGTGTATCAGACATAAGGCCCATGGGCCAAACTCTTGATCCAGCCCATGTGATAATTGGGCTCTCCCATATCTTAAAATACGACCAAGCTTTGCCCATATTCTGTCAAGTGCAGCTAATGAATTCCTAGCTGAGGAAAAAAGTGCTGATTTCTCATCATCAGCTGCTTAATTACGTCACTTCCTGCTTAATGACATCACTTCCAACCCCCCAACAGGCGCCGTCAATGCTGTTTGGCCCGCTGTACAAAGGGAGTTTGATATCCCTGGTCTCTTCTGCTGTTTCAGCATTCTGGAGATGCAATTTCAGCCTCTTTCATTTCAGATTCTGTGGCTTATTGTTCCGGCTCCTTAGACTGGGAGGAGTTCCGTGGCGGTGCCCCCACAGCCCAGATTGTGGTGGGGCAGCCGAGATAGAGGGGGCGGGGGTCTCAGTAAGTGCAGAGCCAAACAGCAAGCTCAGGCTCCTTTTCCAGTTCCCTGCAATCTCTGGTTAAAAAGCTCGCGTGTGCCGGGGTTGAGAGACACCTTTTGTCTGGGGCTCTGGAAAAAGGCATTCCCTGCTAAGCTGGATGCTCTGATGGGTCTGACTCAGTAAAAGGGAACTTTTTTGTCGCCGTGAGCTACAAAAAAACCCCGTTCCCTTGAAGCTGGTCCAGTCGTCCATCTTCTCTCTTTATGAGCCTTTCTTCCTCTTCTTTCTGGACCACGTTTTAAAAATCCCTGCCCGCTGTTTCCTTCGGGACATCAGTGCTAATAGTGGCATTGTAGTAAAGCTTAATGTGTCTCTCCTCTCGAGAGAGGTCAGCGAAGGAGAGAGCCTTGTACCTGCCCTTGCCGTCTTGGAGTGACGATCTGGAAGTGAAAGGGGTAGAGAAGCGGCTTTGTGCCAAATTAAGGCTATTTATTAATGCTGTAGGATGACAGCGATCACGCCAAGCATTTGTACGGTGATTTAGAGTACGTCTTGTTACCTGTACAGCAGGCCCTGGAAGACAGGGCAGTCTTGTCACCCTGTTACAGCTGGGAAGGCTGTGGTTGAGAAGGGGTGTGGCTTGTCTCAGGCCAACTAGGCTACATACCTGTCCACACTTTCCTGGGAGTAAGTCCCGTTGACTATAATGGGACATACTTCTGAGTAGGCACACATAGGATTGGGCTTCTAGTGAGCTTGTGGACCGTCCTGAGTCATGCTTCTATCTCTTGGGCTCCCACACAGCAATGCACCGCACCTAAGAGTGCCAAAGGAATTTAGAATGTGAATGAAGCTAAGCAGGGTCAGGCCTGGGTAGTACTTGGATGGGAGACCGCCTGGGAATTACGGGTGCTGTAGGCTTCTACCATAGTCTTTCCAGACTGAAGCTTGCCAACCATCTCCTTATACTGAACACTATCTCCCGATCTTGTCTGATCTCGGAAGCTAAGCAGGGTCAGGCCTGGTTAGTACTTGGATGAGAGACCGCCTAGGAATACCGGGTGCTGTAGGCTTCTACCATAGTCTTTCCAGACTGAAGGTTGCCAACCATCTCCCTATACTGAACACTATCTCCCGATCTTGTCTGATCTCAGAAACTAAGCAGGGTCAGGCCTGGTTAGTACTTGGATGGGAGACTGCCTAAGAATACCAGGTGCTGTAGGCTTATACCATAGTCTTTTGAGACTGAAGGTTGCCAACCATCTCCCTATACTGAACACTGTCTCCCGATCTCATCTGATCTCGGAAGCTAAGCAGGGTCAGGTCTGGTTAGTCCTTGGATGGGAGACCGCCTGGGAATACCGGGTGCTGTAGGCTGTTACCATAGTCTTTCGAGACTGAAGGTTGCCAACCATCTCCCTATACTGAACACTGTCTCCTGATCTCATCTGATCTCGGAAGCTAAGCAGGGTCAGGTCTGGTTAGTCCTTGGATGGGAGACCGCCTGGGAATACCTGGTGCTGTAGGCTTCTACCATAGTCTTTCAAGACTGAAGGTTGCCAACCAAAACTATTTTATCAATGGTGCCTCCCCCCCCCCCCGCTTCCTACATCAACTCTGCCACCTGCATTCTTGCTCAGCTTCCGTGCTGCTCACTCTGTAGCCCAGCCCAGCCTCAGGTGGTGTCAGAGAGTTCAATGCCCCACTAGTCGTGGTCATTTAAATCCTTCCTCTTGCACACATCCCCTTTTGAGAAGACAGAACGTGATGGCCTCTGTGACTTCTGATGAGCGTCCCTTGTTCTGTCCTGCCCCACAGTGAGACAGTCTAGGTTGGCACAGGGCTGTTGCTGGGGCTGGTCCCTGCAGCCATCGCCAAAGTCCACAGCGCCCAGGGCAGCGTCATTGTGACGTCACTTCCAGGTTCTCTCAGAGGAGGCGGCCCCCTCCTCTTCATGTTTGTTGAAAAGCCGTCTTGCTTCCCCGCCCCCCCCCTTACTTCTGATTTGGAGGAAGGGGCTTTGGCAGCCAGATCGAGAAGCCGCCACACCAAAGCACGAAGACCGATTTCTGGCTTAGAATAGCACCGGAGCACTCGCACGCTCCCAGGGGCAGCTGCAGTGTTGTTTGAAAATTGCTGACGCCGCTGCTGTGTGTATACGCCCCCTTCTGGCCTTGTACCTGGCGTGGGTACCAGGGAAGGTGCTAGAAGTCAGGAGGCCTTGAGCCACTGCTGTGTGTGGGTAGTTCCTCTGGGGACCTTCTATTTCCCATGATGCCCAGCTTCTTCAGATGCTGTACTGATTGTTGGAGGATCTGGGTCACAGTGCTAGTCCTGGGCACACACTAGATCCCCCCACCAATATCCTGTGCCTCTGGCAACGGGGGGAGGGGGGAGGGAGGCAAGGATCAGATCCATGCCTTGAGGAGGGTTTGATCCAGGTGGACCCAGGCCCTTCAGTTATATCCCTGAGTGTGCATGCTCAGGAAATTGGGGTGCGGGGCCGTTGTCTATAGAGCAGTAGATCCAAGAAGGACTCTGGGCTTTACTGGGCTATACTGGTTGAAAGAAACCAGTGGCGATGCTGCAGCAGAAAACGCCAGTGCTATTTTAGGTTCTATTAAAAGGAGCATCTTCCCCAAGACTCGGAAAGTAATAATAATAAAACCTTAGTCAGCACTGTTAAGACCTCCTCTGGAGTAATGTGCTCAGTTTTAGAAAGGTACACAAGTGCAACAAAGGATTTCAGGGGACGGGGAGGGAGGGCGAGAGAGGCTCTGGAATGCGTACCCCGCGAGATGAGGCTCTCGGGGACTAGATGTTTGTAATGTGCAGAAGTAATTATTAATGACCAAATTGCTATCCCTGGCAGACGCTTGGTAGGTTTGGTTTGGTTCATGCTGTGGGTCTGAGAGGGCTTGTTCATGTGGTCTTGTGTTGATCAGAGCTGTGGGGCTCTGTTGAGCAGCACTAAGGACGGGGCGAAGTCAAGCCAGAGAATGGGTCCAGAGTCCCCATTCAAGAGCCAGGTTAGGCTGGTTGCTCAAGCAAAGTCTCTGCCTGAACAGCCTGAGAGTCAGGATGGCCTAGTGGTTTGGGAGTTGGACTTAGACCTGGAAGTTCCAGGTTCAAATCCCCATTTGGCAACAGAGCTCCCTGGCTGATCTTGGGGCAGTCGCTATCACCCAGCCTCATCCAGGTTGCAGTGGGTTGTGAGGACCAAAGGAGAGGAGGGACTTTGTACACCATCCTGAGCTCCTTGGAGAAAGGGCAGTGTAAGCAGGTGGAAATGAAGCTATTCATAGCCCTTCTTGATAGTCAGTGGCCAACTTGGGTAGACCAAGTCACTCCGCCACCCGGACCCTTCTATCGCCTGAGGCATCGCTTTTCAACCAGTGGGACTTTACAGTCTGGTGCATGGACCTGCCGCCATGGTGATGATTACATGACCATGCTGGAAGTGGAGATGGCTGGGGCTGTAGCCAGCGGTGGCCAAGGTGTGGCTCTGCGGTTGCCTCGCCCTTTGAAAAGAGGTGTGGCTTGGCAAAGGCGGGCACAGAACCTGGCCCCAGCTGTAAGGTAGGCCCCTCCCATTCCTTTGTAGTGCTGTGCCTCTGGCATCGGTGGCAATGCTTTGCGAACTACGTTGAAAAACCCCTAGTGAGGGTGATGCTCCAACCT
This sequence comes from Tiliqua scincoides, assembly GCF_035046505.1. Classification (NCBI taxonomy): domain Eukaryota; kingdom Metazoa; phylum Chordata; class Lepidosauria; order Squamata; family Scincidae; genus Tiliqua; species Tiliqua scincoides. Next base: position 261 of record NW_027101431.1, on the reverse strand, counting down.
GGTGATTTTCAAGTGCGCCGTGATGAGTGCTGCAAATGATCCACAGGTGTGCCACATGAGTTTGGGGGAGGGTCTTTGGGGGTGTGTGAGCCCCCTACCAGCAGTACGGTGCGTCTTGTCCAAAAATGGATGGTGTACCTTGACGGTTTTAGCACCTTCTTGGTGCGCTGTGATATGAAGATGGTTGAAAATGGCTGCTCCAACCTGTCGCCCTGGCAGCCGACGACAGAAGCCAATTGTGGGGCCTAAGTCTTGACCACT
>NW_027101430.1:0-39593 GCF_035046505.1 Tiliqua scincoides | reverse complement strand
TATGTTCCAACAGCCAGTGCTGACACCTTCTTCTTGGGTGCCCTCAGACCAAGTCCTACTTCGGGTCGCGCATGGAGCCCACTCACCAACGGCGCACTGGCTGTACTACCATCAGTAGTTCAGGGGCTAACCAAGCCAAAATGAAACTGATTGCTGCTGGTCCTAGCCAGCCTTGGACCCCCCCCCCCCCCGCCTGTTCCTTCACAGCTTACCACTCATTCATCCCATCTCCCCTTCCGCCGCGTGAGCCTGTTTAGCCATAAGTTATGGCCCACAGCACTCCAAGACACATGACTCTGAATCAACCTAGGACTGGACTCATGTGTGCAGAGATCAGCTCTGCTTTCCACTGTGCACGGAGACCCATGTGCACCCCAGAACATCTTGGCCCGTCCGTCCCCGTCGGCAACCCACGGCAAGGTGCTGTCTGCCGTTAGCGCACCAAGATTAAACACTGCTTCACGGAGCACCAGCCGCACGGAGTCGGCAGTTCCCCAGGGCCCCTTTGGCAGGAATCTGTGTCAGCCTCAAATTGGTTCGGGCCGTCACCTCAAAAGCCGTCTCTCAGAGGCTGGGGTGGAAATGAACAATAGTGACGGCAGCGGATACGCCCCTGAGTTTAAGGACATTAACAAGCCGGCGTGACGGAGAGCCGTGGCTGTGGGTGGCCTGCGGAGGCCTAGCGCAACAAAACCAGGCCTGCCACTGGGGGAGCAGCCTGGCATGCTTGACATGAGCTGCTGTGCAGCCCAATTTTAGGTCAAGCCTGACCTAACGGGATAACCCTTACGGATAACCTGATTTACTGCTTTGTTCTAAAAGAACTTAAGCTCTGGTGCTCCTTGACTCCATAGCGCATGAATTCTGGAGAGGTATATTAAGCAAAGTGGTGTATTTAATTCATTGACATTCCCCCCACCACCCCCACCTTCCCGTGAGAAGCTCAGGACGGCATCTTCCCACATCTCTAGCGCGTTACCCTGCACATGCCTGATCTCGTCTGATCTTAGAAGCTAAGCAGGGTCAGGCCTGGTTAGTACTTGGATGGGAAACCGCCTGGGAATACTGGGTGCTGTAGGCTTATACCATGACCTCGGAAGCTAAGCAGAGTCAGGCCTGGTTAGTACTTGGATGGGAGACCGCCTGGGAATACCGGGTGCTGTAGGCTTATACCATGATCTCGGAAGCTAAGCAGGGTTAGGCCCGATTAGTATTTGGATGGGAGACCGCCTGGGAATACCGGGTGCTGTAGGCTTCTACCATAGTCTTTCGAGACTGAAGGTTGCCAACCAACATGTAGGCAAAAGCTTGTGCATCGACAGTAAGGCATCAAGCAGCACATCCACGGCCGGCCGTTTCTCACACCGCAGCCATCAACACTGTTTGGGACTCTTGAGAACGGACTGTGCTATCAGTGACATCGCTAAGACATCTGGTGCATGGGGGCACCAAAAAGTTTTCACACAACCCCATATGACATCTTAAAGGCCTATGAAAGACACTTCGGGTAAAATGGGGAAAACCAGAAACACCTTTCAGAGGCCTCTAAGTCACCCCCTCAAGGAATGGTGTCCAAGGCAATATAATCCCCCTGCCCTCAAGCTGCGCCACTATGTGCTATTCTCTAAACAAAGGTTTGTCCCCCTCTGGGCTTTTAAGGCACTTCATGCGCTGTTAACTGGGCCATGTTGTGTAGTGGAGAAGGAAGCCCTCCTCTCCCAGCCATCGCCCTTTCTCCCCATCAAAGGGTTAAAATCTGTCACCCATCTGATCAGAAGAGACCTTCTGGGTCACCGTTCACGCGGGGACAGACTACGAAAAGCGCCATCTGCATTAACGTTTAAGGCCGACGTGGTCTCCCAAAATTAGACAATGTAATTAAATGAAATATTATGCCAATTAAAACCCGAAGCCCCCCATACGCCAATCTCATTCTTACCCTGGGCCATCTTCGATGTAAATTTAATATATTACTTCTCATCAACTTCACGCTCCGTTCTGGCGGCTCTGAGCCACGGCGGGCTAATTTTAGTGGCTGCTCCAGCTGTTGGTGTGCCTTTCCAGAAAGTGGAGGGAGCTGGCTTTGGGGGAAAAAGGGGGGGGGGCTTTTGGATAATGGTAGGGGGGGGTTACGAAAGATTTAGCCAGGCTTCCCAGACACCAGGTGTTTGTGCGCTCCGTATTTAGACCTGACTTGGAATAAGCTGTAATGTATATTGAGTGGGAACTGAGCCTTGAAAGGGAGATGAGATGGGGTAGAAGATTTGGGAAGGTATCTCACAACCTGGCCAACTTCAGAACCTAAGAACAGCCGCACTGGATCAGGCCAGAGGCCCATCTAGTCCAGCTTCCTGTATCTCCCAGTGGCCCACCAGATGCCCCAGGGAGCACCCAAGACCTGCATCCTGGTGCCCTCCCTTGTCAGCTGCACATAAGAAGAACCCTGCTAGATAAGGCCAGAGGCCCACCTACTCCAGCTTCCTGTATCTCACAGCGGCCCACCAAATGCTTCAGGGAGCACGCAAGACCACAAGAGACCTGCATCCTGGTGCCCTCCCTTGTCGGCTGCACATAAGAAGAGCCCTGCTAGATCAGGCCAGAGGTCCATCTAGTCCAGCTTCCTGTATCTCCCAGTGACCCACCAGATGCCCCAGGAAGCACACAAGACCACAAGAGACCTGCATCCTGGTGCCCTCCCTGGTATCCATTTGTGACCTTCTGACATCAACACTCGCCTTTTGATATCATCTGTACAACATGTTATGTTCCTGTCCTTAGGCTGCAATCCTAACCACACTTTCCTAAGAGTAAGCCCCACTGAACAAAATTGGACTTCCTTCTAAGCAGACCGGGTTAGGATTGTGCCCTTAATCACGTTTTGATGATCTGTCCTCCTTCCTGGGAGTCCACAGCTGTGCGGAGATTTGGCCCCAAGTTTCTTTGGGCTCTGTCAGAGGCGGCAATGCCTCTCCCCACATGAATTCTTCACTTTACGCCCCCTCCTGCCCCCTGCCTCCATCTACAGTCCCTTTTTGCCTTGCTTGCTGGGGCTGAACCCACCCACCCCAGTCTCTTGGAGATGTAGGGTCTTGAGGCATACATACTCCTGTACGGAGCCAAACCCATTCCAGCCAGCAGCGGGCAGCAACATCGGAATCCACAGTGATCTGGCCTTCCCCACCCCACTCCTGTCCACGGTCCCCTACGCTGTGGCGGCTACATCGGAAATTAAACTATAAATAATTCAGTCGGCTTTGCCAGTATGAATACGAATATCCAGATGACAGAGAGCCTCGGGAGTCACTTATGCAGCTAGGGGTGACATGTGTGTGTGGGGGGGGGGAAGAAAAAGAGTCTTTTTCTTGGAAAGAAAAAGAAAAAGGAAAGAGGAAGAAAAAAGAGTTGCAAGAAGAGGGTAAAATTCCCAGCAGAAGGATTAAATGGGATCAGAAAGCAGAGCTTCATTTATTGAAACAAAAAGAGTCAAGGCTGGGATTCGTTAAGGGTGGGGCAGTGGCTCTCTGCCCGTGTTCAGAGACACCCTCCCCTACTACCATTCTACGTGGGATGCACTGGGGCGCCAAACACAGAACGAAAGGGCTCAGCTCCCTGAGCACGAACAACGGACCTTCACGCACAATGGAGTCAGTGCAGCCTCCAGCAGGTTTGCGGGGCAGCGCTTCGACCGAGGCAGGTTCAGGTCCTCTGAGCATATGCAGACAGCATTTCCGTCACCGCCAAGCAGCCCTGCGCCCCACATCCAAGAGGAGCGCGTATAAGGGCCGACCGGAACAGCTTGCTGGATGAAAACAGAGCCACCCGGTTCCGATTTGCATTGTCAACAACAGGTCAAGCCCCAGGAAAACTGCCAAGCGGGGCAAAGCAAACGACAAGCACTCCCCAGTTCCCTGTCTCCAGCATCTGCCATTCAAATGTAGACTCTCTCCGTACATGGGGGTTCTATTGAGCCCTTTCAGCTATCGGCATTGCTCCAAGAATGTACTCGATACCCTTCTGGAACGGCCTCTAAGCCAGTGGTTGCAGGGTTTTGAGCAGGGGCACGACCCAGCCAGTGACATTGCTGAAATGAACGGGGACCCACCTGAAATTGGCTCTTGACCCATCGAGTGGGTCCCGACCCACGGTTTGAGAAACACTGGTACAGAGACTGGTATATTCTTTCTCAATAGGAAAGAAGAAACAATGAGAGTTCCTAAGGCCTGGTTACCCAGCCCTGGAAAATGTTACTCAGAGAGTAAGGAGCCAGGTAGGGCTAACAGCTGACAACTATGTTCCCTAATTCAACAGGCAATCAGTTACAACCTGTATAAGGACAGCACCAAGTGGTAGCTTCTCAAAGCTGTGGGTGGAACAGCAGGTTTTCGTTTTCAGCGTCTAGTTTCTAGCCTTTAGCCCTTATTTGATTTTTTTAGTCTTAATCCTCAGTTTTATTTAAGCTTCAAGGGTGGCTTTAGTTTTTTGCAGAGTTTTTAGCTTGGTTTTCAGTCTATAGCTTCGAGCACTTAGATTTTAGTCTTGGTTTTTGAGTTTTAGCTTTTTAGGTTGAGCTTGAGTTGTCGATTTTTAGTTTTAAACTTAGTTTAAGTGTGGTGAGAGTTAGATTCCCCCCCTCCCCCACCACCACCACCTTCAGGATTGGTTTAGGTTCATTAGGTGTTTTTTTTTTTTTTTTTTAAAGAAAGCTAGACCAGGACACCCAGCCTGAAAAAGGGTTTATAGTTCAGTCATCTAGTCTTGCCAAATAGACCAACACATTGCAATGGGTACTACTTCATTGTCACTAAGTGGTGTTGTAACTATTTATTTTTTGAAGGCAATCTACCCATCCCATTGGTTCACTGGTGGTTTACTTCCATGTGGGCAATTTTAGAACATAAGAACAGCCCCACTGGATCAGGCCATAGGCCCATCTAGTCCACCTTCCTGTATCTCACAGCGGCCCACCAAATGCCCAGGGAGCACACCAGATAACAAGAGACCTGCAAGGCTTCCTAGGAATTGTAGTTTAAGAACATAAGAACTGCCCCACTGGATCAGGCCATAGGCCCATCTAGTCCAGCTTCCTGTATCTCACAGCGGCCCACCAAATGCCCCAGGGAGCACACCAGATAACAAGAGACCTGCAAGGCCTCCTGGGAATTGTAGTTAAGAACATAAGAACAGCCCCACTGGATCAGGCCATAGGCCCATCTAGTCCAGCTTCCTGTATCTCACAGCGGCCCCCAAATGCCTCAGGGAGCACACCAGATAACAAGAGTCCTGCATCCTGGTGCCCTCCCTTGCATCTGGCCTTCTGACATAGCCCATTTCTAAAATCAGGAGGTTGCGCATACACATCATGGCTTGTACCCCGTAATGGATTTTTCCTCCAGAAACTTGTCCAATCCCCTTTTAAAGGCGTCCAGGCCAGATGCCGTCACCACATCCTGTGGCAAGGAGTTCTACAGACCAACATTTATATTGGTCATTTATATTAAAATGTACTGAGATCCATTCGGTATGCACACTTTTGAAGTGCACATTTTGATTGCTTTCCATCCTACCGTATCTGGGGTCTAAGATTCTACAGACCTTTGCTGTGAACCTGGGGCCCTGCAGAAACTGTTTCCAATCGGGCCCCGAGGCTGATCCTGCCCAAAAATGTTAGAACATTTTCATATTTACACTGAAATTGAGGAGAAGATGGTTGCAGGCAGTATGAAGTTATGGGGAAGTAGAGAAGGTGGTGCACTAAAAGCCACAATATCCACCCCAAGCCCCCCACAATGTTGCCATGTCCCCACCACCACCCCCTACAGACTTTTTAAAATAGTGCAAGGGGGCCAAAGGTTGTCCCTGTCTCTGTACAACTAAGTGCAACAAGTAGGGCAGAGTGAAATTGTATGATCATAAAGGAAGGGGTGGTGGGGACTGGTCTGTTTGCATTTACCTCCCTAGGAGAAACTCAGTTCTTGGTGCTTTTGGAGTCCAAAGATCTGTTAAGGAAACCGAAAGGCTCCCCCGGCACAGGAGAGAGGTGCCAACACCTCCCCTGGTTCCCTGGCCGGTAGACAAAACTATCTCAAGTTTCTCTAAGAGGGAACAAAGGACACAGAGATAAACCTCCAAAGCCTGCAAAAGAAATTGGGGCACTTGGCCGTGGCCAGCAGGCGCCACGAGCCAGCCCGGCCTCGCCTCTTTCCTTCCTTGCAGAGAAAGGAATGAACCAATTTCCAAGCAAGCATCCGAACGGACCCCAAGGCCAACTCCTCGCCTGCCGACGTGGTGTTTTGGCTGCCGCGGCCTCTTCCCCCTCGGCTTGCCGCGTCAACACACCAGGAGTTGGCCTTCGGGAGGCTCATCTAGTCGTTGGCGCACCAGCCGGTGGGAGGGAGAGAGAGGCAGGCAACGAGGACACACAACTGTGGACAAGGGTCCTTAGTCTGCAAGGGGCCGCAAAGCAGAAACTTTGGCTCTCCAGTCCCTGTCTGGGCAGGAAGCCGGTCGTATTTAGAGGAGTCAAAGCCTCAGGTTGGAAGAGGCAAGGAGGGAAGCGGCTGGTTGGCGTTCCCCATTCAAAACAAACCTGCCCCAGCCTGCGCAATTCATCAGCGGGGGGGGGGGGGGAGAGATTATTGATTCTGCCAAGGCCCATTTGAGATTTCAGTGATCTGCCAGAAGAATCAAAACCGTATGACCTTAAGAAAAGACCTGCTAGTCAGGCCAACTGTCTGGCCAGCCAGATGCTTCCTGGGAACCCGCAAGCAAGTCATGCAGACAATGGCTCCCCCTGAATTTCCCTCTCAGTATCCTGGTCTACTGAAATGCCATTTATCCATCCTGGTTAATAGCCAGGGACAGACCTCTCGTCCCCATTTGCACCTCTAATCTGCTCTGATGTCCGTCTGTCCCCCCCCCACCAAGTCAGCAGACATCAATACCATCTGGTGGCAGTGAGTTCCACAGAGTTAATTTTGGGGTGGGGTTGCTATTTGGCCTGCTCTGAAATCGGCTACCAATTCACTTAACCTGGGCCACCCCGGGAGATGGAGAAAAAAGTCCCCTCTGTTTTCTCTGACACCCCCAATCAGCATATATGATTGGTTGGCAACCTTCAGTCTATGGTATAAAGCCTACAGCGCCCGGTATTCCCAGGCGGTCTCCCATCCAAGTACTAACCAGGCCTGACCCTGCTTAGCTTCCGAGATCATGGTAGAAGCCTACAGCGCCCGGTATTCCCAGGCGGTCTCCCATCCAAGTACTAACCAGGCCTGACCCTGCTTAGCTTCCGAGATCATGGTAGAAGCCTACAGCGCCCGGTATTCTCAGGCGGTCTCCATCCAAGTACTAACCAGGCCTGACCCTGCTTAGCTTCTGAGATCATGGTAGAAGCCTACAGCACCCGGTATTCCCAGGCGGTCTCCCATCCAAGTACTAACCAGGCCTGACCCTGCTTAGCTTCCGAGATCATGGTAGAAGCCTACAGCGCCCGGTATTCCCAGGCGGTCTCCCATCCAAATACTAACCAGGCCTGACCCTGCTTAGCTTCCGAGATCATGATATAAGCCTACAGCACCCGGTATTCCCAGGCGGTCTCCCATCCAAGTACTAACCAGGCCTGACCCTGCTTAGCTTCCAAGATCAGACGACATCGGGCATGTGCAGGGTAACAGTATAAACCTCCAAGATTTACCTCCGGGTTGTTCTGTGATCAGCACCCACCTTCTCACACCAAGAAAGAGGGGCTGAGCTTGCAAGCTATGGGCGCCGATCAGTTCCATCTCTTGCACCCATTCGGGGGTCGACTTTGGGGGGGTTTGCATCAAGGTCGTTTCAGAGAAGGAGCACAGGGAAGAGGCCTTTGGCCTGATCTGGCAGGGACCTTCTGATGTAAAGGCAAAGCCTTCCCCTGTCAGTTCTCCCCAATTTCTAAGACTTGGAAGTAGACTGCTCTTGACTATGGAGGTTCCACCTGGCGGTGCCACCCTGCCATCTTGCACCAGGCAGCCGGTGAGGTTAACTTCAGAACTGCCGACCGTGGCAAAGGGCAGGTTTTGTTTTTCCTCCTAGAATATCTTAAGACCGAAAGAACAAATGCGGGCCTGTTTGCAGCGGGTCACGGGGGGGGGGGGGGGAGAGAGAGAGAGAGAGAGCTGCATCCAGGGAAAGGGACTGTTTTGTATGGCAGCCTTGCAAGAGGCAGAGAGGAGCGAAAGGGGGGAGAGATTGATGGAAATGTGAACTCCAGCTGTGGACAGACTGAAGAGACGGGAAGGATCTTTTCATATGATCCCTCGAGGAGGGATGTGGATCACGACCCTGGCAGAAAAACACCTTCAGAGCCACCGAGGAGAGACTGGCTGAGAAAGCCATCGGATTCCACCAAGCCAATGATCTGTCGGTCAAATACTCTTTGTTCCTGGCTTGCTTCTCATTTTAAGGCTAGGCTGAAATGTCGCCCCCCCCCCCCCGGCTTTAGACGGGCCCATTTGCGGGCATGGGGACTCCTCTGCCAGTTTGGTAAGGGAGGTGTAGCCCACTTTGGGCTGGCAGTTGCCAGACTCTCTCCCCAGTGCCCTGATATTGACCCCCCCCTTCCACGTCCTCTCCCCCTGTTCAGCCATACTAACACTCCAACCCAGCCATTTTCAACCACTGTTCCGCGGCACACTGGCGTGCTGTGAGTGGTCCACAGGTGTGCCACTGGAATTTGGGGGAAGGTCATTTTATTAGCAGGGCCAATGGAGATGTGAGCCCTCCACCAGCAGCATGGTGTGCCTTGTTGATTGCAAAAAACCTGACGGTGTGCCCTGACCATTTTAGCGGCCTTGTCAATGTGCCATGAGATGAAGAAGGTTGAAAATCGCTGCTTGGGGGTGGCAAATCCAGTCAGCCTGATTTGCCACCCCGTGACATCCTACTTAGCTCTTCAGCACCTCAACCGTCAATCCACTCCTCTGCCTCCATACCTTAAGGCAGGGGTGCCCAAACCCTGGCCCTGGGGCCACATGCGGCCCTCGAGGCTTCTCAATGCGGCCCTCAGGGAGCCCCCAGTCTCCAATGAGCCTCTGGCCCTCCGGAGATTTGTTGGAGCCCACACTGGCCTGACACAACTGCTCTCAGCGTGAGGGCAACTGTTTGACTCTCACGTGAGCTGTGGGGTGAGGGCTCCCTCCACTGCTTGCTGTTTCATGTCTGTGATGCAGGAGAGGCAGCAAAGGAAAGGACAGCCTTGCTTTGTGCAAGGCCTTTTATAGGCCTTGAGCTATTGCAAGACCTTCATTCATTCATATAAGTTCATCTTTAATATATTCATTTATGTAAACTATTCATGTAAAATATTCATTTATGTAAACTAATATATTCATTTATGTAAACTTATGCAAATTTATTCAAATTTTAAATGTAAATTAATTTTTTTTTCTTCCAGTGTCAGAGAGATGATGTGGCCCTCCAGCCAAAAACTTTGGACACCCCTGCCTTAAGGCAAGCAACTAAAAAACTTTCAGCAACTTTTTGGTTAAGGAAGAAAAATCCGGCCATGTGATTGGTGGGAATCAGCCCTAATTTAGAAATTAATTCTGTTTATGGAGAAGGCACATACCCCCTGCCTTCCGTTCTCAGTCCTCTACAAGGCGGCATGTTTCAGACACGGCATCTGTGATCGCTCTCTCCCCCCTCCCCACCTCCGCTGCCCCTTGCAGCATGAGAAAATCTTGTCGCCCTGACAAGAGAACGATCCGATCCATAGCTCTGTGACCCTGAGTGAGATGTCAGCGGTGGGGGGAAATTGAGTGGAAACGGCCTGTGCGCCCAACTGTATCGGTGGGCAGCTGGGCGACTTCATTACAGCCAAGCGACGGGGCCAGCGAACCGGCGGCTTGTCACTGCAGGTTGGGAGAGATCTGGAGCCAAGTCATCCCCCCCCCCAAAGCATTCAGCAGCAGTCAAGTCTGTTTCTCCGAACTAGACTGCTGCCCTTCCTGCTAGGCACTTGGGTCTTTTCCATCCGAAACGGGGTGTCTGGCCTCCTGATATTTGGGCCCCACCGTATGCGAGGATGATCCATTACTTTGAGGTGTGATTTTTTGGGTGGTAACAACAAATAAAAACATTTAAGAACACCTCTATCCATTACATTCAAAAATTGCTCTGCAAGTGTTGTCTGTTGATTGATCTGTGGAACTCCTTGCCACAGGAAGTACTGTTGGCATCTTGCCTAGATGGCTTTAAGAGGGAATTGGACAAATTTCTGGAGGAAAAGTCCATCATGGGTTACAAGTCACGGCAGGCATGTGCAAGCTCCTGGTTTTAGAGGTGGGCTACCTCAGAGTGCCAGAGGAAGGGGACGGCACCAGGACAAGAGTTGTTGTCTTGTATGCTCCCTGAAGCATTTGGTGGGCCACTGTGAGATCCAGGAAGCAGGATTAGATGGGCCTTTGGCCTGATCCTGCGGGGCTTTTCTTGGTGCACCTTGGTGCACCTTAATAGGGGCAGTTGCCCAAATGCCGGCAGGGATTCCGGAGCAGCAAATTCTGAATCTCTGCTGGATGGACAGGGAGAGGCGCCAGGTCAGTGGCAACCCAAACAGCAGGAGTTCTGCAAAGCTCATTAATCAGGTGCTAAAAAGCTCTGGACCACCGTTTGGAGATTGGGTTGTGAGTTGAACCGCTAGTGATACTATGTGTGTGGGGAGGATTGCGGCTGGGTTAAGCCTCTTGACCTCGAAGCTGTTCATTAGGGGTTCCCCACTATGAGAAATTGATCAAGTTTTTTTTTTTCCCCCTTGAAACAAATAAATAAATAAAATAAAAATAAAAAATCCTACAATGTATTTTAATCCATGGCTTAAAAACTCAAGTAACATGTAAAATTATGTTTTAAATTAAAAAAAAATTACTTGCAAATAAATAAAACTATTATTTCTTTCTACGAAATAGACGCCTGCGTTGGCTTGGTCATGTCATGAGAATGGATGATGGCCGGATCCCGGGGATCTCCTCTGTGGAGAACTCGTGCGGGGAGGGCGCCCTGCAGGTGGACCACAGCTGCGATGCGGGGACGTCTGCAGGAGGGATCTGAAGGCCTTGGGGATGGACCTCAGCAGGTGGGAGGCCCTGGCCTCTGGGCGGCATGGCCTTTCCCGGTTTGGGGGGACACTTTGCCAACAGTCTGAGGCTGGGAGGCAAAGAGGGAAGGCCCATGGCCAGGGAGACAGACCAGGGACAGACTGCACTTGCTCCCGGTGTGGAAGGGATTGTCACTCCCGGATTGGCCTTTTCAGCCACACTAGACGCTGTGCCAGAACCACCTTTCAGAGCGCGATACCATAGTCTTTCGAGACTGAAGGTTGCCAATACAATATTTCTTTCTAGATCACCTTTTTCTAAAAGTCTCATAAAGCCAGGTGGGTCCCCATAGTCATTTTTAAGAAGAAGGTCCCGGTGTGAAAATGTTTGGGAACCACTGGAGTCTAAATGATGGCTTGGGAATACCGGGTGCTGTAGGCTTATAGCATGATCTCGGAAGCTAAGCAGGGTCAGGCCTGGTTAGTACTTGGATGGGAGACCGCTTCTAGTCCAGCTTCCTGTATCTCACAGTGGCCCACCAAATGCCCCAGGGAGCACACCAGATAACAAGAGACCTCATCCCTTGCATCTGGCATTCTGACATAGCCCATTTCTAAAATCAGGAGGTTGCGCATACACATCATGGCTTGTAACCCGTAATGGATTTTTCTCCAGAAACTTGTCCAGGCCAGACGCCGTCACCACATCCTGTGGCAAGGAGTTCCACAGACCGACCACACGCTGAGTAAAGAAATATTTTCTTTTGTCTGTCCTAACCCTCCCAACACTCAATTTTCTTGGATGTCCCCTGGTTCTGGTGTCATGTGAGAGTGTAAAGAGCATCTCCCTATCCACTCTGTCCATCGCCTGCATAATTTTGTATGTCTCAATCATGTCCCCCCTCAGGCGTCTCTTTTCTAGGCTGAAGAGGCCCAAACGCCGTAGCCTTTCCTCTTGAGGAAGGTGTCCCAGCCCCGTAATCATCTTAGTTGCCCTCTTTTGCACCTTTTCCATTTCCACTATATCCTTTTTGAGATGCGGCGACCAGAACTGGACGCAATACTCCAGGTGTGGCCTTACCATAGATTTGTACAACGGCATTATAATATTAGCCGTTTTGTTCTCAATACCTTTCCTAATGATCCCAAGCATAGAATACTTCCCAGCTGGATTATTCCGCGGGCCCAACTGTCATCGCCCTCCCAGACTCCCAGCCAGCCACAGAATGTGTCTGTCCTCCTGCATGCCACCGTCTGAACCCAAACCCATCACTTTTCATCAGCCCCTCCACAGCTGCCTCGGGGACCGAGGGCCGCAGGGCAGAACACGGCTGGCTCTCCTTGCAAACACCTGGCACACGCTTATGCCTCCTTCAGCCCCCCTCTCTGGCTCACTGCCTAAGCCACAGAAAAACTTCTCATCTAGGAGACAAAAAGGGATCTTTTTCCCTCTCTCGGCGGAGGCTGAATCCTTCCATTCATCCCTAAATTGCCTCTCCAGGGCAGGCTGTCCCATGCTGGTCAGCTGATCCTTCTCGCCGATAAGCCGGGTTTGCTTGGGGCCTGCAGGGGAAGACATCAGATCAATGTCTTTGGGAAACAGACGTGACACTGATGGGAGGCCACCCAAGCGCACGGAGAGGAGCGGAGGGGAGCAGGTTCGCATGCGACGCAAAAGCAAAAGGACAGGGGTGGCTCCTTGGAGAGGCAAGGCGACGGTCCGCTCCCCATGGCGGATTTTGGGGCGTGATGATCCATTTTCTAGGTTCTCAAACCTTTTAAAAATGGCACTTTATCAGGACCCAGCTAGTGTTAGGAGACTTGAAAAAAGGGGACCTAGAAAGAAATACTTTTATTTATTTGCAAAAGAAGAAGAAGAAGAAGCTTGATGCATTTGCTCATAAAGAGGCAGCCCCAATAAACAGCCCCAAAGCTTGAGGGGCTGAGTGACGTGACCCAAATTGGCCCCCACCACCTGTCATTGATGGACTTGGGGGGGGAAGCACACCCCAAAAAAGACGGTGGAACATTTACTGCATCTCCCTCTGTTGAGACAATCTTGCAAACTGCCGGAGCTCAGCGCTTTGGAGGGCAGTTAACGGCCCTCGGGTCTGCAAATAGGTCTGATCTTTCCATCACCTGTGCTTTCATTGGAGGCTTTCGTGGGATTGCTGTGCTTTCATTTGGAGGGCCGCTGTGAGATACAGAAGCCGGACGAGATGGGCCTATGGCCTGATCCAGCGGGGCTGTTCTTCTGTCCTTATGAGGCTCTGCGGGACCCTCCAGAAACTGGGTCACGACTCATCAAGTGGGTTCCGACCTTCGGTTTGAGAAGCACCGGGCTAGGTGTTGAGGTGCTGCAGGATTCTTTGTCAATTAAAAACACAGCAACGGTGCCGGTATGAAGCTACCAACCATGGATGCTCAAATAGGCCATGGTGATTACTATACTAGCAGCTGATGAATCTCTCCTTCCCCATGAGTATATACGATTGCTTTTTAAAAGGCCATACAAAGTTCACAGAGGATCTGTGTGTGTCTCTCTCTCTCTCTCTCAGAGAGAGAGAGAGAGAGCGCATTCATCTTGCAACCTGTACTACAACCCTATTAAAATGTAGGTCACAACACCGATGCACCCATTTTGCAGATAGGAAAGCCAAGCTCCAAAGAACCCAGTGTCACTAAGGGTTCACTAAGGGAGAATCTTCCAGCCAAGATTGTCAAGGATGCCAGCAACAAAACTCAGCTCCTTGGGCCCCCTTGCAACCTGCAAATCAGGATAACGCAGGGGAAGCCGAAGATGCATTGATGTGACAGCAGCCAGAAGGAGGTTTTGTTTTTCCTTTTAAGTCAGCCTGGGAGGAATTCAGGAGCGGATTTGTGCACCTGAGAAAGGGGTGTGAGTTTAATTCTGGGACTGAGGACAAATTCATGGGCTGAGCAGGTGCTCAGGGACTCTTGTTTTATTTCAGAGATGTATATCCTGCCTTCTCAACAGGTAGCAATTCTAAATATAGGACTGCCTTCCCCAAAGCTACCATTTGGCACCCAGATCCCATTAATGGAGAAAAGAAAATAGATTCCCCAAAGCAATGAGGACTAGAAACTTGGATTCTTCCCATTTCCTCCCAACACCTGGGAAGACTGAGACACACAGCTCTGCTGACAAGATCTGAAATCTATGCACCACCTTGACTATCGCACCTTTAGGACGCGGTGGGGGCCGAAGGGCCCAAAATGCACATGGAGTGCATCATCCATGCGCTGCCAGGGAGTGCACTGGCTGGAAGTGCTCCAAGCTGCGCACAGGAAGGGAGCAAGGAGGCCAAGGCACAGCTAATCAGAGGGAGATAAAGGGATTCGCCGAGATCATGATGCGAACGCAGCCAACCGGTTTGCTCTTAATCCGCCCGCCGTGACCCGTAACAGCCTGTATCGAACGGGCAGATTATGACCTGTCTCTCACCGTGCAGCAAGGAGAGATTTGCCGTTTCGCCGGCAGAAAGTCACCCCGGATTGCAGCCTGCCAGCCCACAGAGGAGCAGCACATCAGAAGACCGGCACTCACTCCTGCAACACTCACTCCCCCAAACAAGATCTAGGCATGCCCAGATTGACATGGGCAGATCTGCACACAGGACCAGCCCAGCAGTTCCTAGAGCACCAGCCAGCCTTGCCAAGTGCCACCCTATCTCCTTCCCCAACACCGGTTGCTGCTTCTTCCACACCCCCTCTGGTTGGCAACCTTCAGTCTGGAAAGACTATGGTAGAAGCCTACAGCACCCAGTATTCCCAGGCGGTCTCCCATCCAAGTACTAACCAGGCCTGACCCTGCTTAGCTTCCCAGATCATGGTAGAAGCCTACAGCGCCCGGTATTCCCAGGCGGTCTCCCATCCAAGTACTAACCAGGCCTGACCCTGCTTAGCTTCCGAGATCAGACGAGATCGGGCACGTGCAGGGTAACAGTGGCTCCGTGGATTTCAAACAGGAAGTGCGGAGAGGAGGCCGGGGCAGGCTAGAGATACTCACCACTCTCTTCTCCTCCACACTTCCTGTCCTTTTTTGCTTGTACCCAGGGAGCCAAGAGGGAGAGTGGGCAGAGGCAGCCAACAAAACTACCCCATTGATGAGCAGGCATCCCTCAATTTGGAACAGCTGCAAGGAAGTCACTCACAGCTGGCCCATCTCTTGTTCAGGAGGGCGAGCACCTTTAGCCCAGGTAAGGGCACGGTGGAGAGGTCTCTCTGTCCAGCCTTGAAAATGATAGTCGGTGTTTAAACCCTGGTTGCCAGGGGAAGGGGGAGGGGTGCGAAATTGAGTGCAGTGTGCATTTGTGGGGTTCAGAGCCCTGCTGTGGATCATCCGCCCATCCTGGAAAAGTTCCAAGGGGTGGAAAAGGTAATAACAGACCCATCGTTTCCAAGATCATGAGACTGAGTCAACTGTCATGGGATTCACAAGCAAACAAGATCACCACCCGTGTCTTGTCTCCAAGCTTTGCCCTTGTCCTCCTGATCGGCCCCCCCTCCCCCATCCCGATGCTTTTCCAGTTTTATTTTTTTAAACCGGCTTTTAGCAATTCAGCAGGGTCTTCCCCCCCCCCCCCAAGAGGGAGGCATCGCTTGCGGTGCTCACGGCCTCCTGAAGATCTTGTGATTAAAATGGATTAATGGCACGGAACACAATTAATTTGCGTCGTGGAGAGCATCAGTTGACGGCTTGGAGGGGCTGCCCGCCCTCCATGGCTCTCAAAGGTTCCATTCAGTCCTTTTTGCGGCCAGGGCTTAATTGGTGGCGAACTCCACAGCACCAGGCCCTGCAGCGCATGGGCTCAGGGTCTTTCCCAAGATTGGGGAGTGGGAGGTTGTCAGAAATCCTGCCCACTGCAGTCCCTCCCAGGTTTTTTGTGCTCCAATCCCAGTAAATAAAGTATGAGGTTGGGGACTCTCAGCCGATTCCAACCCTCTCCTGGTACCCAATCTCCCCTCCCCCCCACCTCGTGTGTCTTACAACAACTCTGCGAGGTAGCAGACAAATGGCAAACCATTGAGAAGAGACGTTACCGGATTACATCAAGAACACAGCTTTGATAAGGCGGGTCCAGGACTGGATCGGATCCAAGCCCTCTCTGGAAAGATCACCGTGGCCCCACTGCGGTCACGACCCACTGTGGGCAGGAGGTCTGGCCTAGAGGGTAGAGCCTCCGTCTGCCTGAAGATAACATCCACAAGGTCGCCAGTTCGAGGCCACCGGCACCGTGCGACCTTGGAGCAGCTGACAAGCTGAAGCCAAGCAATTCCATCTGCTCTGAGCGTGGGAGGATGGAGGCCAGAATGTGAAGCCAGATCGGAATGAAACACCTGAATGTAGTGGTTCTTGAAAGAAAGAACCTTCTTTCAACTGTAAAAATCCCTATTTAATAAGGGATTTAAATAAAAGCCTGCCTATGTAAACCGCCTTGAATAAAGTCTTGAATAAAGACCAAGAAAGGCGGTATATAAATACCTGTTAATATTATTATTATTATTGTGCTAAGACAATGCGCTAAGCCACATTGAAGCCTTCGGTCCAAATCTCACTCTTGCTGTGAACTCTCACTACAAGGAGATCGGGCCATTTTCTGGAGGAAAAGTCCATTGCAGGTTACAAGCCGTGATGGGCATGCGCAACCTCCTGATTTTAGAAGTGGGCTATGTCGGAATGCCAGGCACAAGGGAGGGCACCAGGATGAGGTCTCTTGTTATCTGGTGTACTCCCTGGGGCATTTGGTGGGCCGCTGTGAGATACAGGAAGCTGGACTAGATGGGCCTATGGCCTGATCCAGTGGGGCTGTTCTTAGGTTCTTAACTACAATTCCCAGGAAGCCTTGCAGGTCTCTTGTTGTCTGGTGTGCTCCCTGGGGCATTTGGTGGGCTGCTGTGAGATACAGGAAGCTGGACTAGATGGGCCTATGGCCTGATCCAGTGGGGCTGTTCTTAGGTTCTTAACTACAATTCCCAGGAAGCCTTGCAGGTCTCTTGTTGTCTGGTGTGCTCCCTGGGGCATTTGGTGGGCCGCTGTGAGATCCAGGAAGCTGGACTAGATGGGCCTATGGCCTGATCCAGTGGGGCTGTTCTTAGGTTCTTAACTACAATTCCCAGGAAGCCTTGCAGGTCTCTTGTTATCTGGTGTGCTCCCTGGGGCATTTGGTGGGCCGCTGTGAGATACAGGAAGCTGGACTAGATGGGCCTGTGGCCTGCTCCAGTGGGGCTGTTCTTAGGTTCTTAACTACAATTCCCAGGAAGCCTTGCAGGTCTCTTGTTGTCTGGTGTGCTCCCTGGGGCATTTGGTGGGCCGCTGTGAGATACAGCAAACTGGACTAGATGGGCCCTGGACCTGATCCAGCAGGGCTCTTATGTTGAGACAAAACGGAGGAAGGTTGGGCTGTCGTCCCCCCCCGCCCCCTGGGCATGCTAACAGGTTTGGACTATCAGTTGGGGGGCAGAGATAGAGAGAGAGAGATTAAAGGACACAATTCTGTGGCAGCCAAGAATGTCCCTTTGCTTCACGCATGGCAAAGTTTGAGTATGCACAGTGTCTGCTTCCATGGAAAGGAAAAAACAGGCCAGGTAGACATCACTGTTTTAGCCAGGCATTTTCGACTCTCCCCCCCCCCCCAATTTCCTGATCCTCTTTGTTGTGTGCTTTCAATGCAAAAGGCCCATGTTCTTTGGACATGGATTTCAAGCAAGCATGCCAACACCCTTTCCAGAGATTTGCCTCTTGAACCTGATTGACCCCGAGCCAACAATAGCCACAGAATCTAATTTCGCACTGAGTGGTAAACTGAACTCTCATGAGACAGTGAGAAAGGAAGATGCTTCAGAAGAGATCGAGGGCTTCCTGGAAGGACATCGCCACAATTTGATTCATAAATGGATGTGTCACACAGCAATTTTTTTAAAAAGCGTCCTTTATTTTCTTAATTCACACACACACACACACACACACACACACACACACACACACACACACACACAAGAATCTTAGAGTTATAGAGTTGGAAGGGACCCACAAAGTCATCTAGTCCAACCCTCTGCCTGTTGCACGAACTTCTCCTAGAGCAGGGGGTCTCCAAACCCCAGCCAGGGGGGCCAGATGCAGCCCACAGCAAGCCTTTATCCGGCCCACGGCCAGTCTCTGATCCCCTGAGAGACCAAACACAACCAGAGCTGTGCTGTGCGGTGGGGGAAAGGGGTTCTGTTTAAGTGTGTGCTTTATCTCTTGGGCTGTGTTGGTGCTGGGAGAAATCCTGGATATTTGAGCCCATTCATTCATCTCAGTTCCATCTCTAATGTATTCATTTAAATTTTATATTTAATATTTTTGCCCTCGACACTGTGGCAGATATTTGACGCAGCCCTTCAGCCGAAAAGTTTAGAGACCCCTGCCCTAGAGCACATGGCTCAGGCCGCAACGGGGAAACAATATGCTGGGCTAGGTCTCTGCTCCCAAGGAGCATACAGGGCAAAAGCACTGAGAGAAGAGAGCACAGGGAGGGATGCCAGAGAAGGCTGAATCTGTTTCTTGAGTTCAACAGCTTGGGGGGGGGGGGAGCGGCAGCTGCAGATGCCCAACCGCTCTCTAAATACAGCCAGTCTCCCCCACCACAAATCACTCTCCTTCTGGCCCCAAATCTTCACCAGAAGTAGGTCAGACACGCCCCCCCCCTCAACTCCAAACAAAAGCCCAGGAGGGTCTCAAATTGATTTCTGCCACCCAGAGCCAAGAGGGAAAGAGGAGGAGGAGGAGAAAACCCAAAAGCACAGTCTTGGAGAGAAGCCAATCTGATCCCCGGGCAAATCGCCTCCTTCGGCTGGCACCATTTCACCAGCAGAAAAGCCGCTTTGTTGCTCAGGGGCGTACGGAGGGTTCGATTTCACAGCCATAATTGGGGTCGCAACCCCCTTCCTTGGACATGGGGCCCGCATTTCAATTGCTTCTCCAAATCCACCTGGTTTCCAGGCCTCCACAATTTGAGAACCGGGCCTGACCCCCAGAGGGCAGCAGGAAATTCTCCCAGCCAAGTCTCAGAGAACCGGGCATCGGAGAGAGGAGCTAGATCTCAACATGCAGGGAGGGAGGGCTAGTGAGACAGTGCCTCCCAGCCACGACCAACCACAGTGTCACCTTTTGGAATTCGGCCACCTCAGCCCGCGTCACGCACACGGCTGGGCGCATGGCAGCCAAAGCGCGGCCCCTTTTAAAAAAAACACGCACCCCATCGATTCAACCGTTTGCTTGACAAATGGCGTCTCCTTCCCTGCCAGTGGGCAAGGCCGGTGATTAATAGATAGGCAGCCAGACGGTAATTTGATTCAGTTTGATCAGGGGCTGCGATTCAATAGCGCCCACAAGCAAATTGGGCCCATCCGATCTGTGCTGCAATAACAGCTTCTCGTGAGCCGGGATTTGGGGGTGCCGCCTAGTGGTTTCTCCTGGGCCAGGGTTTGGGGGGTCTCACCTCAGTCCCTGGCAGCGTCATCAAGAGAAACCAAGGCAGGTGGTCGCCTTTCCGAGCTGCTGCCAGTCAGTGCCAGGCCGTTCTGAGCAAATCCCCGACTCTACATTTGTCAGCTTCCTACGCCCAACCAAGGAACCCAGTTTCCCAACCCCACAGTCAGCCTCCAAGCAGAGGCGTCACTTGGGGTTGCATCACCCGGTGCGAGAACCCCATGGTGGCCTCCTCCCGTACCAGACCATACAGAATAAATTACAATATCGTACACACAGCTTCAGTGCAGTGGGATCGCCAGGGCGGGTGTCACCCCTATTCACCTGATTTATTTATTTTAATATACAAACAGTCCAGGTCGCCCAACCAATCAGTCACCAGCCAAAAACTGGTGGCCAACATGATGACACTTAGGCAACTGAATCACAGTCTGGGCTTTGATATATGGAAATGAGAGCTGACTCCTACTAACATCTGATTGGTTCCCTGCTGGGTCATCACAGCACCTCATTGGCTCTCGGAACAATCAGTCTCATGGATTAGAGTTGTTAAGAAAATTCTAGTTCTGGGACGGTCCCACAAGAGAGATGTGCTGTTGTGTCTGAGCCTGTCATATTGCATTGCAGAGATGCTCAGAAATCCTCTTATGCGTGGCACAGGAGCACCAGAGCAGAAGGGGCAGCAGTTGGCAACCACCTTCTCCCACCCAAGGGGTTCCCAGCGGCTGAATTTTCCACCAAAACTCAAGCTCAGCTGCCGTTCTCCTAGTGCTGGCTGGAAGGTTCGCTCTCTATAAAAATCGACCCGACTCGGTAATGTGTCCACGTATATCTAACCAGGGCAATAAATATGGGGATCAATAATTGTAATAACAAAACATCAATAAGACCTCAGAGAACACACATTTCGGAGGGGAACGTTAACATGAAAGATCTGTTTCTCTTTCAGGAATCTGATGTGTGGGGTGCAGGACGTGTGGAATGTAGAGTGGCGCTTTCGGCTCCCCCTTCCTCCCCAAATAGAGTTCAGTGGGGATTTTTTTTTTTGCATGTCCAAAGCATTCGATTTATGTTATCTCGAGAATAAGGTGGCCGCTACTGCTCCCCATTTTGCAGACCGGGAAGACAGAGGCCGAGAGAGAGAGAGAGAGAGAGTAGAGGTGCAAAAGAGAGCGACTAAGATGATTACGGGGCTGGGGCACCTTCCTGATGAGGAAAGGCTACGGCGTTTGGGCCTCTTCAGCCTAGAAAAGAGACGCCTGAGGGGGGACATGAGTGAGACATACAAAATTATGCAGGGGATGGACAGAGTGGATAGGGAGATGCTCTTTACACTCTCACATAACACCAGAACCAGGGGGCAGCCACTAAAATGGAGTGTTGGGCGGGTTAGGACAGACAAAAGAAAATATTTCTTTACTCAGCGTGTGGTCGGTCTGTGGAACTCCTTGCCACAGGATGTGGTGCTGGCGTCTAGCCTAGACGCCTTTAAAAGGGGATTGGACAAGTTTCTGGAGAAAAATCCATTACGGGGTACAAGCCATGATGTGTATGCGCAACCTCCTGATTTTAGAAATGGGCTATGTCAGAATGCCAGATGCAAGGGAGGGCACCAGGATGAGGTCTCTTGTGATCTGGTGCGCTCCCTGGGGCATTTGGTGGGCCGCTGTGAGATCCAGGAAGCTGGACTAGATGGGCCTATGGCCTGATCCAGTGCGGCTGTTCTTATGTTCTTATCCAAGGGTATCTAGTGTCCGTTTGCGACAGCAGCAACACGGTCCCGATTCCTCCCAAATCTCTTTTCCGGGTGCACCGCCCACAAATAGGCTTGCGCTGCTTTTGAACCACTGGATCGGTTCCTTGAACCGGAAAGGGCCAGCCGGCGAAGCGACAGTCAGAGCTGGACGAGGCTGGCTCAGTTGGGTGGCTTCTGCGCAGCTGTCCAATCTCATCCCCCTGGCTTTCTCGGAGGGGGGAGGAATTAATAAGCCTGGAACCGACCTCTCCCCTGCACACAGCTGCCTGGCTTTCTCCGTCTCCTAATCTACCACCCACGGTAAGATTCCGGCTTCCCAGGAGCCAGGGTGAGCCACGCGCAAGGCTCCCCGGCCGTGCCAAGTCCAGGGTTTCAAAGCAGCTTGAGAGACCAAGGAGCAGAGGCAAAAACTCTCACGGCAACCTCTTGAATTGAGAGGCAGCAGGGAAGAGAGTTCAAATCCTGTGCAGGCTGGAGCTCCTCCAGTCATGTTCCCCTCAGGAGGCTGCAGCTGCTCAGGGAGCGGTGCTGCAAATGCACTCTTCGCATGCTCAGACACACTCGTTTCAGTTCCTCTGAGGCCAAGCCCTAACACCGGATTAAGGGTTTGAGAAGACACCAAAACACTGAACCAAGATGCGAGGGGGCGACCAGAAGGAATTTATTTTCTGTTCCTAATCAGGGCTGGCTATCTATTCAGAGCCTCCTCCCTTCCACTCTGGCCACACAGGAAAGCTCACAAGCAAATGAAGACAAGAGGCCTCTCCTATCCGCCACAACAGTCATTCAAAGGTAGACTGCCTCTGTATAAAGAGGCTCCATTTCAAACTACTGTAGTGGATGAGGATGTGCAGAGAGCCCGGTGAGATCAGACTGAAAAGACTTTCGGTCCCATCTCCCCATAGGTAACTGGGCCCATATTGGAGGCGGCAGTAGAACCCAGAATTCAAAGGTCATTCAAAGGTAGACTGCCTCTGTATAAAGAGGCTCCATTTCTAACTACTGTAGCTGATGAGGATGTGCAGCATTCAAACCCAGAATTCTGCAAACCCAGAATACAAAGGTCATTCAAAGGTAGATTGCCTCTGTATAAAGAGGCTCCATTTCTAACTACTGTAGCTGATGAGGATGTGCAGAAAGCCCGATGGGATCAGACTGAAAAGCCCATAGGTAACTGGGCCCGTGTTGGAGGCCGCAGCAGAACCCAGAATAAAAATCCTAAAACACCCTTCCTGATGGATTATCCAACCCTGAGATAAATGGGAGAAGCAGAAGGCCTGCCAAAATCCCACCGCCCTCCTGATCACACAGCACCCACATGCCTGCGTATCTCCCCCTACAGAGCGGACACTCCTGCCCCTAAGCTACACCCTTGGCTTGAAAAATCTTCGGTAGCCCCCTCCCTTCTCCATCTGTCTCCCCCCACCCCCCAACCCCAAGTCATCTCTGAGCCAAGAATTAAAAAAAGGCACCAGGACAGCATTAGCTGGTTTGTCTGCTCAGGGCTGGAGATAAATCACCCGAGCAGATGTCAGATATCATCAGCTTTTACAAATCAGTCTCTTCTCTTGCTTAGGAGGGGGTGGGGAAGGGAGAAGCCAGAAAGGAGCAGTGTAGGGTGGGGTAGGGCAGCAGGTATCTCCTGCCCTCTGGAAGAGCTGAGCTCAAGGGAAGGGCAGATGCTTTGCGTGCACAAAGTCCCAGATGGCAGAATCGTGGCCTGGGACAGACCCCCCCCTCCCGCCGGGACCGAGATGCTGCCTGGACTCAGCGCTGGACTCAGCAGGTTGGCAACCTTCAGTCTGGAAAGACTCTGGTATAAGCCTACAGCACCTGGTATTCCCAGGCGGTCTCCCATCCAAGTACTGACCAGGCCTGACCCTGCTTAGCTTCCCAGATTATGGTATAAGCCTACAGCACCCGGTATTCCCAGGCGGTCTCCCATCCAAGTACTAACCAGGCCTGACCCTGCTTAGCTTCCGAGATCATGGTATAAGCCTACAGCACCCGGTATTCCCAGGCGGTCTCCCATCCAAGTACTAACCAGGCCTGACCCTGCTTAGCTTCCAAGATCGTGGTATAAGCCTACAGTGCCCGGTATTCCCAGGCGGTCTCCCATCCAAGTACTAACCAGGCCTGACCCTGCTTAGCTTCCAAGATCATGGTGTAAGCCTACAGCACCTGGTATTCCCAGGCGGTCTCCCATCCAAGTACTAACCAGGCCTGACCCTGCTTAGCTTCCAAGATCGGACAGACAGCATCCAATACTCTGCCTTCCCCCTTCCCATAACAATTCCAGGAAGGCCGGCCTCTGCTTCACACACCTCCGGATTAAAAGAATATTCAATCCCCAAGTTGGTACAGCCGGGCTCTGGAGTATCCATGAGGTGACCCAGTAAACTTTGTGTCCTCTTTTAAAAAAACTCACACAAAAAAACACAGATGAGATTTTGTGCACCACAAATGCATTTTTGGACACAGACCCACATCCGGACTCCCGCTGCAAAAAGAGGAAATTAGAATCCAAAGGGGGACCGTTTTTTAGACTCCTGCCAACCAGCTTCCACTCCAGATATAAGCTGGAGTTTAAACTCCGCCACGCTCAACTTTTACCTCCGACTTGCGGTTCGTTCCCAAACTTTTGAGCCCCAGGACCAGTGGCGTAGCTAGGGGGTTGCAGGCTGCACACGGAGTGGGGTGTGACACCCCTATTGGCCTAAATTTTGAAAATCTTGGCATTTTTGAATAATACTATCACCTTATATATCATTTGATGCGTAATTTCACGCAGAATGCTATGAATCAAACCACGTTGAAATATCTCTATTCTGTCAAAAGTTATAGCAAAAACAAAAACAAAACCAGTGGGCGGGGCAATGGTGCATCACCACGCCCACTACCCAGAGCATTGCCCCGCCCACTGCATGGGCAGTGGCCCACCGTAGGGTTGAAGAGATGGCCTCCCATACCGGGTGATGCCAACCCTAGTGACTCCACTGACCAGGACCCACTTTTTAAAGTGACACTTTCTCGGGACCCGCCTAGCTTTACAGGGAGTGCTGACAACAAGGCCGGCGAGGGAAATGGAGGCCAGGGAGAGAGGGTTGCTGCTAGCTCAGCACCAGTGACGCCCCAGTCAGTCTTCATGCATCACGTTGTGCGTTCAGAAATGCGCACGCTGCTCTCTGGGCTTGAATGAGCCACAGCCCCAAGGGAGAGTGAGGACAGGCCTGTGTGGCTCCCGAGAAGCTGAATGTCGTGGGAAGGGCTGTCGGTGGGGGCAAAGGGCAGGCTGCCGCACTCTCACCCCCTTCTGAGCTGCTCCTCCAGCCCTCCCGGGACCGGCCTGGAGAGCGCGTCCGCCCACAGCAAAGCGCGCAGTCGTGGCTGGCTTCTGGGAAGGGCCGTGGCCCGCAAAGCCGTTCTGGGAACCTCCGAGCTGCACGTTTGCTCTCCGAGAGCATCAGCACGTTTCTGGGTTTCCAGTGTGGGAATGCTAGACCAAGTTGCCTCCCAGGCGCCAAGACAGTGCGCAAGGGCAAGCCAGGGTGGGGAGGCGGTGGTTTGAGGCTGTGAACACATCAATGAGACCAGGAAGCAGCATTAACTGAAGCAGACCCGTCAACGTCCAAGTAGTCTGTTGCACCCCCTAAGGAAAGCTCCAAGGATTCAGATGCGGGCAGTGGCGTCTCCAAGGGGGGTACAGGATGCACCAGGTGATGTACACGGGTGTGTGTCTGTGTGTGTGGTGTGTGTGTGACACACTCCTGGCCAAAATGGTTAAAATCAAGGTTTTTAGAACTAATCCCACCATGTTATATATCAACCGATGCGTAATTTCATGCAGAATCCAACGAAACAAACCACGTTGAAATATCTCTATTCTATCAAAAGTTATAGCCAAAAAAACCAGAGGGCTGGAGTGAGAATGCATTGCCACGCCCACCATCGGGGTGTAGCCATGCTCACGGAATGGGAGAGGGTCCATCATGGGGGTGGCCTCCTGCGCTGGGTGATGCAACCCCTAGTGATACCACTGGGGGGTGAGTCTTGTTCAGCCATACCTGGAGATACGGCCAGGACTTGAACCCCAAACTCCTGCATGCAAAGCAGGTGGCCCCCAACCCTCTTGTATGGTTTTGTGGCACCAAACCCTTCCCACGCTTCAGACAACCAGTGCCAAGCTCAACCCCTGGCTGAAATCATGCCAGGCACAAAACAGGGCTTTGAGGGGCCCCAGATCTTCTCGATGGCCTTTGTCCGATGGTCTCATTTATCACCTTGAATCTGGGGTGAACCCAGGTCCCAACCTCCGCCCAGCCATGAGGCTCATTGGATAGTCTCTCTCTCGCTCACCTTGTCCTGCCTTGCGCCCAACATCTGACTTACAGAACTCACCTCCCCCCCCCCCCCGGATGCTGCCAGCGGTCGCACTGGCCAAGACATCTTCAACAAGGATTAAACACTTCCTCAGAAGAGTAAAAGGGATCTATCAAGGCCTGTTACTCACAATGGCTGGGCAGAACCTCCACCTTCAGGAGCAGTCTCCCCCTCTCCAGCTGCTGAGGGCCAAACAGTGGGAGAGGGTTCTTATCTGCACAGTCTGCTAAATGGGTTTCCCGGGGACAGACAGCCACCGTGACAGCCCAATTGGGCAGGTCCTCTTTGGGCAGATCTACTAGGGCTTTGCTGACGTTCTTAGTTTTCAATCTGTCCCATGGGGCAGGAGTGGGTGGTGGGTGGTTACCCCTTCAGTTTGCTCTGAAATCCCTTGATGCAAGACCGGGTGGAGGGCTTTTCCCCCCCATACAATTCCAGAGAACTGGAATTTCCACTTTTATAGATATCCCCATCCCTTAATGGTCTTGTTTCCCCGAAAGCTGAATGCGATTCTCATCAGCCCATCCGGGGGCCATAAAAAAAAAAGAGCTGGAAAAGGTCCAAGGGAAACAAAGACACACACACAATTGGGGAGATTAATCATCTTTCTTGGGAAAAGAGTCTGTAATTGCTAAAGTTGCGAGATGCCCAGGTCCAGAACTACCCAGAAGCCTTTGCTGCCCTAAAAAACAAAACTCCATGAGGCTGCTCTCTGCCCTCCTCTGGTCTATAGCTACTCATGTGCAGGAAAGGTACTCTGCACGTACTCAGAGACACAACCACCACAGGTTTCAGGCCAGATGCTGGCTAGTATTCAGCGACTGGGGGTAAACGTCAGCCAGAGACCGGGAAAGAGCACAGAGAAACTATTCCTTCCACCCCAATCTAAATCCAAAGACTACAGATTCTCACCAATGAAAGGAAAAATTGTCGTTATGCAACACACACATTAAGGCCTGCAGCCCAAATGTGGCCTGGAAAGCAAATAGCCTGTGGAACTCGCAGCCACAAGACGAAGCAAGGATTGCTTCTAGGGTTGTGACAAATGTAACGTGTAGAGCTGCCAGCCCCAATCACTCAACGAGCATGGCAAGCTGGCCATTTGCTTGCCTTGATTTTTTAAAACATTGTCTACTACTCAGTGGCGTCGCTGGGGCGAGCGGCAGAGGGGTCTTTCCATCCCAATCAGTTTGGGGGGCCTGCAACTCGACCCCACTCTGCAAGTGTCGTGGCCCAGTTCTCAAAGGCCTCCTAGATACCGAGGAAGGGGCAATTGCAGGGAAAGACCCCCCCCACACACACACACACAGAGCTCTGCTTCAGCTCCTCTCTACACCCAGTGGGAGATCCCGTCTGGCTTGATTAGTAATTAACAGTGCAGAAATCAGCGATGCCTCGTTAACGGCACGGCTGGAACGAGCCGGTGGAAGCGTCTTCTCGGTCCAGTTTCCTCACTGCGGCTTCTGAGTGGAGCCAACACCTCCCTGGTTCAGGGCCAGCCATGCCTCCTCCGGAAGGCCAGGATCCAACGCCAAGCCGCGGGCTCCCAAGGGGACTCGGGGACTGTGCCTCACACGTCTCCAAAGCGTGTGGCCTGCCGTTTCCCAAGAAATACGACTTTCCAAAGCTGTTTGGGGTTGGCAGGACGGGAGAGGGTTCTGCTAGGAATTACAAATCCCACTGCACATGCGTGTTGTCACAACGCCCCCCCCCCCATGGAAGCATGTCTGAAATAGTCCCCTAGAGAGCCAGCCTCTGTCATTCACATTACTGCCAGATGTACAAATGTGCACACGTGAGAATCTCAAGGGCCTCCATGAGATGCATGGGTTATATCAGTGAATCTCAATTGCAGGGAGCAGTTAGGAGAAGCCTTCCCTCAAAGGTACCCTCAATGGCCTCTTTTGCCATTTGCCACCCACAATTTCTAGATTGTATTAGTTAGGAGAAGTCATGAACCTCAAGGGTACATGAAGGGAGAATGCCTTCCCTCTGGTGGCCTTAGAGGCACTCCCTCCTGGTGCAAGAGAGAACAGAGAATTCCTCTTTTGCCATCTGCCAGCCACAATTTCTAGATTGTATTAGTTAGGAGAAGTCATGAACTTCAAGGGTACATGAAGGGAGAATGCCTCCCCTCTGGTGGCCTTAGAGGCACTCCCTCCTGGTGCAGGAGAGAACAGAGAATGCCTCTTTTGCCATCTGCCAGCCACAATTTCTAGATTGTATAAGTTAGGAGAAGTCATGTACCTCAAGGGTACATGAAGGGAGAATGCCTCCCCTCTGGTGGCCTTAAAGGCACTCCCTCTTCGTGCAAGAGAGAACAGAGAATGCCTCTTTTGCCATTTGCCACCCACAATTTCTAGATTGTATTAGTTAGAAGAAGTCATGAACCTCAAGGGTACATGAAGGGAGAATGCCTCCCCTCTGGTGGCCTTAGAGGCACTCCCTCGTGGTGCAGGAGAGAACAGAGAATGCCTCTTTTGCCATCTGCCAGCCACAATTTCTAGATTGTATTAGTTAGGAGAAGTCATGAACTTCAAGGGTACATGAAGGGAGAATGCCTCCCCTCTGGTGGCCTTAGAGGCACTCCCTCCTGGTGCAAGAGAGAACAGAGAATGCCTCTTTTGCCATCTGCCAGCCACAATTTCTAGATTGTATAAGTTAGGAGAAGTCATGTACCTCAAGGGTACATGAAGGGAGAATGCCTCCCCTCTGGTGGCCTTAAAGGCACTCCCTCTTCGTGCAAGAGAGAACAGAGAATGCCTCTTTTGCCATTTGCCACCCACAATTTCTAGATTGTATTAGTTAGAAGAAGTCATGAACCTCAAGGGTACATGAAGGGAGAATGCCTCCCCTCTGGTGGCCTTAGAGGCACTCCCTCCTGGTGCAGGAGAGAACAGAGAATGCCTCTTTTGCCATCTGCCAGCCACAATTTCTAGATTGTATTAGTTAGGAGAAGTCATGAACTTCAAGGGTACATGAAGGGGGAATGCCTCCCCTCTGGTGGCCTTAGAGGCACTCCCTCCTGGTGCAAGAGAGAACAGAGAATGCCTCTTTTGCCATTTGCCACCCACAATTTCTAGATTGTATTAGTTAGGAGAAGTCATGAACTTCAAGGGTACATGAAGGGAGAATGCCTCCCCTCTGGTGGCCTTAGAGGCACTCCCTCCTGGTGCAGGAGAGAACAGAGAATGCCTCTTTTGCCATCTGCCAGCCACAATTTCTAGATTGTATTAGTTAGGAGAAGTCATGAACTTCAAGGGTACATGAAGGGAGAATGCCTCCCCTCTGGTGTCCTTAGAGGCACTCCCTCCTGGTGCAGGAGAGAACAAGGAATGCCTCTTTTGCCACCTGCCATTCACAGTTTTTAAATAAATCATTGTATTAAAAAGGTTTTTAGAAAGATATACCTACTGGCTGATTAATTGCAAGCAGCCTTTTAAGTCGATTCAGCCTTTTTCTCCTAACTGATTCATCCCACCGATCCATCAATCAGGCACAGCCATTTTGGAGAACAATCGACAGGAAGCCTTGCAGGTCTGGAGCAAAACCAGTCATGGCAAGAGATAATCAAGCAAGCCCCTAGCAGGCCCACTGTATGGAGCTGGGGACCCAGCCAACGGGTCACGGGCTATGGGTTTTGCAGCCCCATGGCCGCTCAGCCTTAATAGTGCACATTCCAGAAGTTTTATTTGCCTGAATAAAAACATCCGTACAGGACTGCTAAGTTACACAGCCCTTAGCAGTGGAGCAGAAGCAGAGACCTATAGATCCCTGCCCCAAAGCGTTTCCAATCTACAGAAGGGGGAAGAGAAAAGAGCCTCGAGGCTCATCGACTGTCAACACTGTAGAGAGTTGAGTCTCTGTAGAACCTACAGGGACGGCCTCAGAGCCAAGCCAGGTTGGCTTGAAGAAGGGGGGTCAATACCCATTCAAGAGCCCACCTGGCCAAGCCAATCTCTGAACCCTCAGTGAGCCATTAGGGGGAAGGTGAGGGGGCTCCCTGCCTCATTTCCAAATTGTGTTGTTTCCCAAGCTCGCAGCCGTCCGCCCTCGGTGTTCTAGACCCTTCCCCACCCATCGGAGCGATCTCAACAGTCGGAGAAATCATTGTGCTCGCAGACAGCTCACCGTTCCCGTATTGATCGGTGTTCATTCGATATAACAATCAAGAAGGGAGACTGGCGAGGATCCATTGATGCCAGCTCAAAACCCGAGGCTTTCATCTGTGCCGGAGAACATTCAAAGCATCCCAGTCTGCACAGTGACCGGCCAAGACCCTTCTGGGACGCTCCCCAAGCAGGGCACCCAGGCAAAAGCCCACCCCCCAACTTGTCTCCCAGCAATTCCTATTCAGATATAGACTGCCTAACCCCCCTTTAAAGCTATATAAACAGCACCGCCCCATCCTACAGCAGGGAGTTCCACAGGACACAAAGTGCCTGTTTATCATGCTTGACCCCAGTCTCCTGCCAGTCAGTTCCTATGGGTGATCTCCAATTCCAGCCAACCTCCTGATGGTTTGGGCTTGACACTTCTATCGTCTCTCCACTTAGTCTTCAGGGCTGGAGAGAAGGAAAAAAAAAAAAAAAGATCTCGCAATGCCTCTGCGCATGCACAGAGTGCAATTTCATTTGTAAAGTGTGAGGATTTCCAGAGAGCCGTGAGCTTCTCATCTTCCAAATTGCAAAATTAAATACTGTTTACAGCCAGCCCACAGCACCTTGATTTGGTTCTTGGTTCCTCCCCTTCTCCAAAGAAGTGAGAGAGCCTCTGAAATGTGTTCCACCCCAGTGTTCTACCTCCAACCTTGGGGTCGGGACGAAGCCTCAGTTGTAGGGTCTTAGCAACTTACAGGAACGAAGAAGATTGAAGACCAGTGGACTAGAGATATGGGGATGGACAGAGTAGATAGTGCTATTTACACTCTCACACAACACCAGAACCAGGGGACATCCACTAAAATTGAGTGTTGGGAGAGTCAGAACAGACAAGAGAAAATATTTCTTTACTCAGCGTGTGGTTGGTCTGTGGAACTCCTTGCCACAGGATGTGGTGACGGCATCTGGCCTGGGCACCTTTAAAAGAAGATTGGACAAGTTTCTGGAGGAAAAATCCATTACAGGGTAAAAGCCATGATGTGTATGCGCAACCTCCTGATTTTAGAAATGGGTTTCTAAATGTCAGAATGCCAGATGCAAGGGAGGGCACCAGGATGAGGTCTCTTGTTATCTGGTGCGCTCCCTGGGGCATTTGGTGGGCCGCTGTGAGATACAGGAAGCTGGACTAGGTGGGCCTATGGCCTGATCCAGTGGGGCTGTTCTTATGTTCTTAACTACAATTCCCAGGAAGCCTTGCAGGTCTCTTGTTATCTGGTGTGCTCCCTGGGGCATTTGGTGGGCCGCTGTGAGATACAGGAAGCTGGACTAGATGGGCCTATGGCCTGATCCAGTGGGGCTGTTCTTATGTTCTTAACTACAATTCCCAGGAAGCCTTGCAGGTCTCTTGTTATCTGGTGTGCTCCCTGGGGCATTTGGTGGGCCGCTGTGAGATACAGGAAGCTGGACTAGGTGGGCCTATGGCCTGATCCGGTGGGGCTGTTCTTATGTCCTTAACTACAATTCCCAGGAAGCCTTGCAGGTCTCTTGTTATCTGGTGTGCTCCCTGGGGCATTTGGTGGGCCGCTGTGAGATACAGGAAGCTGGACTAGGTGGGCCTATGGCCTGATCCAGTGGGGCTGTTCTTATGTTCTTACAGAGCATCACCAGGTAAAGGCAGAAGCCTCTGGTGTTACCCCTTCAGGTACCAGGAGATTGTGTCCCAGTCCTGCTCAGGTTCACAGCAATGGTGCTAAAATAGCTTTCACTCGTGCCAGGCTTCAGGGTAACTCCTTCTGCTCTCTTTAATAAGACTATTTGGCTATAGTGAACAGTGCTGGGGGACGTAACAAGAGGGGGGGTAGCAGGAAGCGACAGGATGTGGGTAGATAGGGCCCCAGGAGGGGGTGGAATTGATGGTGGGTCCCCATATTTATTTATTTATTTATTTGGGGTCGTGGCATGAAAAAAGGTTGAAGACCACTGTCCTCAATTTAATCGAGGCAACTTATCGGACTTCAGCCCCCCAGCAAAAGACTGCCAAGCAACTGTACATCTCCAACAGAACTGGGGTGCTGGCCTGTTCAGATTAAGCAAGGAGGGATGGGGGGGTCACTCCCCCCTCCTTTAGACAAGCAAAGGAGATTTAAGGTCCACTCCCACCCCTAGCACAATTCTCTCTCTCACTCACACATACACACACAGTTTCCATCATTCGGATGTGTTTCCACAAAGATTTTCCTATGGGGGGGGCGGCTCACCTCCTCAGTCATGAGAGAGGGGAGCTTGAGAGAGCTCATTCATGAGAGAGCCATGCCAGATTCGTTCCATAGCCAGTTCTTGTCTCTCTCCCAACAGCCCCTTAAAAAACTGTTCCATGAACAGAAATTCAACAGGTGCGGCTTTTGCTAAAGAAACCTTTGCTGATGGGACCTCTGGAACTCAGGTCTCCTCACAGCCGGACCGCTGGATGGATCACGCCTACCCCATAGATTGCAGACACTTTCGGACAGCAACTTCATCAGTGCAGGAGTCTCCAGGTTACACAGAAAGCTGTGTCAACTCGCCATCCTTTGCCTCCCCACTTCAGTGCTTCCTCGACCCCCACGAGGTTGCCGGGAGGATAAAACTGCTCATAGACAAAGATAACCAGTAAACCATACAGATATCTGAGCTGACAACGACAGGCTTTTAAGGCCTGCTTTTAGAAGGCAACAACCACCTCGCAAAAGAAACCTGTATCATGGTGTAAATGGGACACCTCCCCGTGGTGTAAATGGGACACGGAAGCAGAGAAAGAGGCAAGACTAAGGCCACCGAACTGTGGAAGAGGTAAGATTTGAACCCAGAGCCACAAAGCACCAATGCCTTCAGCCCACCTCTCAGCTCCAAGGAGTCCCACTCCAACATCTGCCTCAAAGCCTCCCAAAGGGAAATCACATCTGCCCCAACCTGAGCTGAAAAAGCTTCCTGATAGAAGATAGAGCAGGCAGGGCAGATAGGACTGCCAGGACCAAAGGAGGGGGGACGGGGCAGAAAAACACTCCGTCCATGCTCAGAGACACAGCCTTCCCGTCGGTTGGTGCTTCTCCTATTTTTGAGGCTGAACACTGTTGGAAACAGGAGGTGGGGCTCAGCACTAGTTTAAGTTAACCCCTACTGCAGCAGCCAGGCTCCCCCCCCCCCAATTCCACTGGAGAGAAGCTGCTGGGAAAGGAGAGTCATAAATAAGTGAGCGTTTAGAGAGGGTGTCTTGCCAGCTCTCTGTATAAGAAGGACCCTTCTGGATCAGGCCCAGGGCCCATCTAGTTGAACTTCCTGTGTCTCCCAGTGGCCCACCAGATACGCACAAGACCACAAGATAGTTGCATCACAGGAATTGCAGTGGTTCTTGCTTCCTGCCTGTAAGGTAGGCCAATAACGATTCTCTCCCCCCACACCAAACACACAACTTAGCAGAGATACTAACCACTTATGTAAGCCCCCCTTATGAATTCACAGCAACAGCAAACCAGGAGAGCCCATTTGACAGCTCTGGGCCAAGCCTCGATGGAGAGTGGATCAAAACAGGGACTGCTCCCCCTCTTCCTCACAGTGTTTTAAAACCGCATTGGCTCTCATGGTTCTCAACCATCTCAGTGCCACGGCACTGTCGGGGCCAGACTTGCAAGGCCCCTATCCTTGCACTCCAGAGGCACAGAGAGTTCTTGGGGTGGGGGCACCTCCCAATATTTGCACCAGAGCCAGCTAAGCTCCTCTACATTGGACAACATCAGTGCCACCGAGCAATACAGCTCCCTTCTCGTCCCCCCTCCTCCTGAGCAAGCTCAGTTACAATCCCACAGCTGTGTGAGTTTTGGCAGCACTTAATTGTTTCAAAACAAAAGCTTTTCTGGACACAGGATGGAAATCTAGTGGCCACAGCCAACTCTCTCTCTCTCTCTCTCCCTCTCTCTCTCTTGCTTGCTTGTTCATTTGGCTGCCAAGAACCTCCCTCTCTGCTTCCTATTGAACCCCTTAAAAGATCTCACTTAATTATTTGGGGAATGAGAGACCTGATGTTGCAAAAAATAATTGAAAAATAAGAATCTCTCCTTATTCCTTGCAAATAAGAGTCCTTGCCACCAATGAAATCCAGCTGAACTCAAGGCTTGCAGCTCCAGTAAGTGTCAATAACCCCCCCATTTCTTCCGCTCTATTGTTGCCTTTCATTGACCCCCCCTTTTAAAAAAAAAAATCTAAGGGGGAAATATATATAATCATGAATCTTTGCTCTTTTCTGACCCACAAAGCAGGCAAAATCCCAGCCAAAACAAGAACCCCATCTCAGAAATCGACTCTCCAGACTCAAGCTCCTTCTTTCCGCCCCCACCCCCTTGTGCCAGAAGTTTCAAGCCAAACACAACACAACTGTACACAGACACACGAATCCAGCAGCCAGGATAAGAGGGGAAAGCAAAGCCCTTTCTTGGAACTCCTGTAATTGAACCAGGTGGCCAAGGCCACCCTTGGGCTCAATCGGGTCCAGTGGACCCAAAATGGACCAACATTTCCTTAGTTCAAAACAATGACCAGCAAGGAGAAAGAGTTTTTTGGGGCGTGGGGGATGGGGGGGAAGAAACTGAACCCCTAATTAAAAGGTCTAGAGAAATAATAGTCAAATGGAACTGACCAGGTTTAGAGTTGAAATTGACCAGGATGTTTGCACAGATTGGGAAAAATGGGGTGATCGTCATTGATCATGGTTTGGAGAGGATGTTCCCCCCCCAAAAAAAATAAGAGGTGTGTGGGGAGGGGGTGGAAACTAAGCCCCTAGTTAAAGGGGGCGACAGAGATAAAGGGACCAGTGAAACTGACGGGGGGGGGGAGAAACTAAACCCCTAATTAAAAGTGTCTAGAGAAATAATAGTCAAATGGAACTGACCAGGTTTAGAGTTGAAATTGACCAGGATGTTTGCACAGATTGGGAGAAATGGAGTGATCGTCATTGATCATGGTTTGGAGAAGATGTTCCCCCTCCCCCCCAAAAAAATAAGAGGTGTGTGGGGAGGGGGTGGAAACTAAGCCCCTAGTTAAAGGGGGCGACAGAGATAAAGGGACCAGTGAAACTGACCGGGGGGAGGGAAGAAACTAAACCCCTAATTAAAAGTGTCTAGAGAAATAATAGTCAAATGGAACTGACCAGGTTTAGAGTTGAAATTGACCAGGATGTTTGCACAGATTGGGAGAAATGGAGTGATCGTCATTGATCATGGTTTGGAGAGGATGTTCCCCCCCCCCCCCAAAAAAATAAGAGGTGTGTGGGGAGGGGGTGGAAACTAAGCCCCTAGTTAAAGGGGGCGACAGAGATAAAGGGACCAGTGAAACTGACCGGGGGGGAGGGAAGAAACTAAACCCCTAATTAAAAGTGTCTAGAGAAATAATAGTCAAATGGAACTGACCAGGTTTAGCGTTGAAATTGACCAGGATGTTTGCACAGATAGGAAAAGGGGGTGATTGAAATTGATCAAGGTTTGGAGAGGATGTTCTCTCCCCCCCCCCGCAAAAAAAAATGTGGGGGTGTGTGTGTGAAAAGAAACTTAAACCCCTAGTTAAAAGGAGCAGGAGAGATAAAGAGTCCAATGAAACTGACCAGGTTTGAAGTTGAAATTGACCAGGATGTTTGAGCAGATAGAGGAAAAAGGGGTGATTGTCAGTGATCAAGGTTTGGAGAGGATGTCCCCCCCCCCCCAAAAAAGGTGTCTTTGTTGGTGGGGGTGAAATGAACCTGGCTTCGAGTTTGGAAAGAAGAGACGCCCAAATCAGAGCACCCCAAAGAGGGCTGGAAGGGCGCTCTCCGCGGTGCCACCCCAGAAACGGTGGGGTGTCTTCCAAGTCTTACCTTGGGAGCGACAGGCTCTGGTGGCCTCTGCAGAGGAGATGCTGAAGGGTCCAAGGAGGTGGTGGAGGTGGTGGTGGTGGCGTCGGCAGGGGGGGGCGATCGGTCCAGCCACCCACCCCCTACCCTCCCAGAGCCAGCCCCGGACTGGGGCGCTGTCCAAGCTGATGGCGCCCAGGCTCCAGGATGAAATCCCCTCCAACTTCGCTCTGGCTGCCGAGGAGGAGGAAGGAGAAAGGTGGGAAGGAGAAGCTTCCAAACAAAGCCGCTGGCAGGCAAAGCCTCGGAACTCAACGCCCAGCCTGGGCGCACCTCCCCCTTGCAGCAGCCCGCTCCAATCTGGGCGCGCTCCGCCTCCCCAGCCAGCCCCCTGGCAGCCCAGCCAGGTCCGCCTCTCCTTCCCCCTGGATCCCCCCCAGCGGAGCCAGGATCGGGGCCCTCGCCCCCCTCCCCAACGCCGCAGGCACTCCACAAGCGAGGGGGTCACCTTCCAGCTCTCCTGGACCAGGGCTCGGAGTCCTGGAGGGCCAGCCTGGAGGAGAAAGGAGTGGCCACTGTGCAGAAGTCCAGCTGAGCTGCTCTGGGGCTCTTGGGTTGCCAAGTGGCTAAGAGCCCAGGCTAGGCAGCCAGCCTGACTCCCCCCCCCCTTCCCCAGCTCAGTCCTGAAGTCCCACCAGGCAGCCTTCCCTCTCGGCCTCAGTCTTCCCATCTGGAATATGGGCATAGCCAAACTGTGCAGGGGTGGCCAGGCCCCTCACCCTGCAGAATCTCAGCAGCCGCAGCAGCTGCCAACCCCCCCCCCCCTCCAGGAGCAGGCGGGCGCTTTCACCCCACAGGGCTCTGTGCTGAAATATCCCTAGCCTATCAAAAGTTATAGCCCAAAAACCAGAGTGGGGAGGGGTATGGTACATTACCTTGCCCACTGCCCGGGGTGTTGCCCGGCAGAACCAGAACCAGAACCAGGGGACATCCACTAAAATTGAGTGTTGGGAGAGTTAGAACAGACAAGAGAAAATATTTCTTTACTCAGCGTGTGGTCGGTCTGTGGAACTCCTTGCCACAGGATGTGGTGACGGCATCTGGCCTGGACGCCTTTAAAAGGGGATTGGACAAGTTTCTGGAGGAAAAATCCATTACGGGTTACAAGCCATGAGGTGTATGCGCAACCTCCTGATTTTAGAAATGGGCTATGTCAGAAGGCCAGATGCAAGGGAGGGCACCAGGATGAGGTATCTTGTTATCTGGTGTGCTCCCTGGGGCATTTGGTGGGCCGCTGTGAGATACAGGAAGCTGGACTAGATGGGCCTATGTCCTGATCCAGTGGGGCTGTTCTTATGTTCTTAACTACAATTCCCAGGAAGCCTTGCAGGTCTCTTGTTATCTGGTGTGCTCCCTGGGGCATTTGGTGGGCCGCTGTGAGATACAGGAAGCTGGACTAGATGGGCCCATGGCCTGATCCAGTGGGGCTGTTCTTATGTCCTTAACTACAATTCCCAGGAAGCCTTGCAGGTCTCTTGTTATCTGGTGTGCTCCCTGGGGCATTTGGTGGGCCGCTGTGAGATACAGGAAGCTGGACTAGATGGGCCTATGGCCTGATCCAGTGGGGCTGTTCTTATGTTCTTATGCCCCTCCTACTGCATGGGAGGAGGTCCATCATAGGGGTGACCTATGCTGGCCTTCTATACTATAGGTATAGCACCCATAGGTGCTGGCCTTCTATACCAGGTGACCCAAACCCTAGTGACACCACTGGCCATGAGCTCAATAGGTAGCCTTCACTAACCCCTTCTGCTCAGTCCTCCCTGTCCACAATAAAGTCATAAAGCTACTTACCTTGCTATACTCCCTACCCAAATGGCAATTTGGTTGACCGGCCCAGCAAAGCTGCCTTTTCTTCACAGACATGTACTGTTCCCCATCCCCTGATGAGTAGCTCCTTCCAACCCGGAGCAAAACTTCCAGCAGTGAAGGGCCTGGACCCAAATAATCAGAGCCTGGGCTACCCACCGGCCACCTGCCTGACAAAGGCCAGGTTTGCTCATCACCGTCACATATCCTTTTATAAAAGAAGCAGGTAGCTTAAGATCTCAACCCAAATCCTTGCCCAAAGTCTGAGCCAATAGAGCAGAGAGCTCTCTTGACAGCTAGTGCAACCCCCCTGAACTAAATGGAGCCTCCCAGTTCCCAAGCAGTCTACCTGTGAGGACCAACTGTGGAAGAGGGTTTGCGGTGTTTCCAGGAAGTGCCAGCTGGTGTGCCCTTGAAAATAGGATGCTGCATGAGAGGGAGTCTAAATCCTTGTTTTGCCTATGAACCCACCCCCCCCCCCCCGCA
Organism: Tiliqua scincoides; assembly: GCF_035046505.1. Classification (NCBI taxonomy): domain Eukaryota; kingdom Metazoa; phylum Chordata; class Lepidosauria; order Squamata; family Scincidae; genus Tiliqua; species Tiliqua scincoides. Next base: position 1,586 of record NW_027101430.1, on the reverse strand, counting down.
TGTAATATATTTTTTAACTTAAGAGCAGCACGCTTGATATGATGACTCTGGGGATTTCTAGATCTGGTTATTTCTTGGTCGCCTGGGTGGACGCACTCTGGAATAATTAGTCGCACAGCCGGCTTGCGGTGACAGGCCTCTCGATTTCAGGGCTGCTTTGTTCGAAGGATCAGCCCCAGATTAAGCCCGGGGTGGCCTCCCCTCTCAGCAGATCTAACTGTACAGATCCATCTCGAGATACCTCCATGTATCGGACAGCGAACCGGCACAGCAAAGCTGCCTTTTCTTCACATACGCAAACTGTTACTTCCATCCCCAATAGGACTCTCCAAATAGTGATCCCTGCTGTGTATGTTGCTGTGGGCAGAAATGGCTTAATTCCCAGGAGCTTCCAGCTTGAATGACTTGCTAAAAGAGGTTGGGTAGATGCAGGGAGCTCTCTCAATGGCTCACACAACCACACTTGCTACATGGAGCCTCCATGTTCCCAAGCAGTCTACCTCTGAGAGCCAAGTGTGGGTGACAGTTGTTTATATGTATTTTTATATCTATCTATAAGAACATCAGGCCATCCCATCTAGTCCAGCTTCCTGTATCTCACAGTGGCCCACCAAATGCCCCAGGGAGCATACAAAACCAGGCACAACCTTCGAACACCAGGGAGCACACAAGACAACAGACAAAATAGATTATCTATCTATCTATCTATCTATCTATCTATCTATCTATCTATCTATCTATCTATCTATCTATCTATCCCTTCCTTCCTTCCTTCCTTCCTTCCTTCTCTCTCTCTCTCTCTCTCTCTCTCTCTCCCCCCTCCTTTAGGTGAGCTTTACATATATATAACTATATACATATACATATATACATATATATACATATATATATGTATATGTATATATATGTATATATATGTATATATAACTATATACATAATACATATATATTCTCAGCTTTATATATATATATATATATATATATATATATATATATATATATATATATATATATATATATATATATATATATATATATATATATATATATATATAACCTCACAAGTGGCCACCTTCTCAAGCAAAGTACTGAGCCCCTTCATGTGCTCCGGCTACAGCCCAGTGGCATAGCTAAGGAGGGCAGGGGGGTCAATTCCCCGGGTGCCACACATCAGGTGGGTGACACGCCAACCACAGCCAAGATAGTGGCGGCCAGCACGCACCCTTCTCTAACAGCTGCTAATCGATCACGGTCTGTGGCCACTCACCACTCCCTTGCTCTGCTTCCCCTAGTCAGGTTGTGTTGTCCCCCCATCCCCCCAAGCCGAGGTCAGTATGTCATCCCAGAATTGACATTGGCAGGCAGACTGAAGTCTCTATTGACCCGATATGGTTTCGATAACCAGGACTGTGCAGGATTAACACACTGCAAAAAAAGTCATCTTGGGACACTGGTATCAAAATGCGGGCACACTCCTAACCAGGTCTACTCAGAAGTAAGTCCTATTTTGTTCAATGGGGCTTACTCTCTGGAAAGCGTGGTTAGGCCTGCAGCCTGCATTTTTTGGGGGTGTTTTACCAAGGTGA
>NW_027101429.1:0-39822 GCF_035046505.1 Tiliqua scincoides | reverse complement strand
TGGGAGAGGATATGTGCGATCCTGGAAAAATGGATTTCAGGCCAGAAAAACGATGACCCCGGGGTCATCAAAAATTTTAGTGGAAAAAAATTATTTTCCCTAGGCACAATTTGGTGTAGCAGGAGCATTGCTTCTTACGTAAAGAAACCCTGAAGCATCAAGAAACTTCACTGGGAGAGGATTTATGCGATCCTGGAAAAATGGGTTTCAGGCCAGAAAAACGATGACCCCGGGGTCATCAAAAATTTTTGTGGAAAAAAAATATTTGCCTAGAAACATTTTGGTGTAGCAGGAGCATTGCTTGTCACCCAAGGAAACTCTGGAGCATCAGGAAACTTGATTGGGAGAGGATTTGTGCGATCCTGGAAAAATGGATTTCAGGCCAGAAAAACGATGACCCCGGGGTCATCAAAAATTTTGGTGGAAAAAAATTATTTTCCCTAGGCACAATTTGGTGTAGCAGGAGCATCGCCTATTATGTAAAAAAACCCTGGAGCATCAAGAAACTAGATTGGGAGAGGATTTGTGCGATCCTGGCAAAATGGATTTCAGGCCAGAAAACGATGCCCCCGGGGTCATCAAAAATTTTGGTGGAAAAATTTTTTTTCCCTACACACAGTTTGGTGTAGCAGGAGCATAGCTTGTCACCCAAGGAAACCCTGGAGCATCAAGAAAGTTGATTGGGAGAGGTTTAGTGCGATCCTGGAAAAATGGGTTTCAGGCCAGAAAAACGATGACCCCGGGGTCATCAAAAATTTTGGTGGAAAAAAAATATTTTCCCTAAAATTTTGATGGAAAAAAATTTTTTTTTCCCTAGACACAGTTTGGTGTAGCAGGAGCATTGCTTGTCACCCGAGGAAACCCTGGAGCATCAAGAAAGTTGATTGGGAGAGGATTTGTGCGATCCTGGAAAAATGGATTTCAGGCCAGAAAAACGATGACCCCGGGGTCATCAAAATTTTGGTGGAAAAATTTTTTTTTCCCTAGACACAGTTTGGTGTAGCAGGAGTATTGCTTGTCACCTGAGGAATCCTGGAGCATCAAGAAAGTTGATTGGGAGAGGATTTGTGCGATCCTGGAAAAATGAGTTTCTGGCCAGAAAAACGATGACCCCGGGGTCATCAAAAATTTTGGTGGAAAAAAAATATTTGCCTAGAAACATTTTGGTGTAGCAGGAGCACTGCTTGTCACCCAAGGAAACTCTGGAGCATCAAAAAACTTGATTGGGAGAGGATATGTGCGATCCTGGAAAAATGGGTTTGAGGCCAGAAAAACGATGACCCCGGGGTCATCAAAAATTTTAGTGGAAAAAAATTATTTTCCCTAGGCACAATTTGGTGTAGCAGGAGCATTGCTTATTACGTAAAGAATCCCTGGAGCATCAAGAAGCTTCACTGGAAGAGGATTTATGAGATCCTGGATAAATGGGTTTCAGGCCAGAAAAACGATAACCCCAGGGTCTTCAAAAATTTTGGTGGAAAAATTTTTTTTCCCTAGACACAGTTTGGTGTAGCAGGAGCATTTCTTGTCACCGAGGAAACCCTGGAGCATCAAGAAAGTTGATTGGAGAGGAATTGTGCGATCCTGGAAAAATGGGTTTCAGGCCAGAAAAACGATGACCCCGGGGTCATCAAAAATTTTGGTGAAAAAATTTTTTTTTCCCTAGACACAGTTTGGTGTAGCCGGAGCATTGCTTGTCACCCGAGTAAACCCTGGAGCATCATGAAAGTTGATTGGGAGAGGATTTGTGCGATCCTGGAATAATGGATTTCAGGCCAGAATAACGATGACCCCGGGGTCATCAAAAAATTTTTTGGAAAAAATTTTTTTCCCTAGACACGGTTTGGTGTAGCAGGAGCATTGCTTGTCACCCAAGGAAACCCTGGAGCATCAAGAAACTTGATTGGGAGAGGATTTGTGCGATCCTGGAAAAATGGATTTCAGGCCAGAAAAACGATGACCCCGGGGTCATCAAAAATTTTTGTGGAAAAAAAATATTTGCCTAGAAACATTTTGGTGAAGCAGGAGCATTGCTTGTCACCCAAGGAAACTCTGGAGCATCAAAAAACTTGATTGGGAGAGGATATGTGCGATCCTGGAAAAATGGGTTTCAGGCCAGAAAAACGATGACCCCGGGGTCATCAAAAATTTTAGTGGAAAAAAATTATTTTCCCTAGGCACAATTTGGTGTAGCAGGAGCATTGCTTATTACGTAAAGAAACCCTGGAGCATCAAGAAAGTTGATTGGGAGAGGATTTATGCGATCCTGGAAAAATGGTTTCAGGCCAGAATAACGATGACCCCAGGGTCATCAAAAATTTTGGTGGAAAAATTTTTTTTCCCTAGACACATTTTGGTATAGCAGGAGCATTGCTTGTCACCCGAGGAAACCCTGGAGCATCAAGAAAGTTGATTGGAGAGGATTTGTGCGATCCTGGAAAAATGGGTTTCAGGCCAGAAAAACGATGACCCCCGGGGTCATCAAAAATTTTTGTGGAAAAAAATATTTGCCTAGAAACATTTTGGTGTAGCAGGAGCATTGCTTGTCACCCAAGGAAACTCTGGAGCATCAAAAAACTTGATTGGGAGAGGATATGTGCGATCCTGGAAAAATGGATTTCAGGCCAGAAAAACGATGACCCCGGGGTCATCAAAAATTTTAGTGGAAAAAAATTATTTTCCCTAGGCACAATTTGGTGTAGCAGGAGCATTGCTTCTTACGTAAAGAAACCCTGAAGCATCAAGAAACTTCACTGGGAGAGGATTTATGCGATCCTGGAAAAATGGGTTTCAGGCCAGAAAAACGATGACCCCGGGGTCATCAAAAATTTTTGTGGAAAAAAAATATTTGCCTAGAAACATTTTGGTGTAGCAGGAGCATTGCTTGTCACCCAAGGAAACTCTGGAGCATCAGGAAACTTGATTGGGAGAGGATTTGTGCGATCCTGGAAAAATGGATTTCAGGCCAGAAAAACGATGACCCCGGGGTCATCAAAAATTTTGGTGGAAAAAAATTATTTTCCCTAGGCACAATTTGGTGTAGCAGGAGCATCGCCTATTATGTAAAAAAACCCTGGAGCATCAAGAAACTTGATTGGGAGAGGATTTGTGCGATCCTGGCAAAATGGATTTCAGGCCAGAAAAACGATGACCCCGGGGTCATCAAAATTTTGGTGGAAAAATTTTTTCTTCCCTACACACAGTTTGGTGTAGCAGGAGCATAGCTTGTCACCCAAGGAAACCCTGGAGCATCAAGAAAGTTGATTGGAGAGGTTTAGTGCGATCCTGGAAAAATGGGTTTCAGGCCAGAAAAACGATGACCCCGGGGTCATCAAAAATTTTGGTGGAAAAAAAATATTTTCCCTAAAATTTTGATGGAAAAAAAATTTTTTTTCCCTAGACACAGTTTGGTGTAGCAGGAGCATTGCTTGTCACCCGAGGAAACCCTGGAGCATCAAGAAAGTTGATTGGGAGAGGATTTGTGCGATCCTGGAAAAATGGATTTCAGGCCAGAAAAACGATGACCCCGGGGTCATCAAAAATTTTGGTGGAAAAATTTTTTTTTCCCTAGACACAGTTTGGTGTAGCAGGAGTATTGCTTGTCACCTGAGGAATCCTGGAGCATCAAGAAAGTTGATTGGGAGAGGATTTGTGCGATCCTGGAAAAATGAGTTTCAGGCCAGAAAAACGATGACCCCGGGGTCATCAAAAATTTTGGTGGAAAAATTTTTTTTTCCCTAGACACAGTTTGGTGTAGCAGGAGCATTGCTTGTCACCCGAGTAAACCCTGGAGCATCAAGAAAGTTGATTGGGAGAGGATTTGTGCGATCCTGGAAAAATGGATTTCAGGCCAGAATAACGATGACCCCGAGGTCATCAAAAATTTTTGTGGAAAAAAAATATTTGCCTAGAAACATTTTGGTGTAGCAGGAGCATTGCTTGTCACCCAAGGAAACTCTGGAGCATCAAAAAACTTGATTGGGAGAGGATATGTGCGATCCTGGAAAAATGGGTTTCAGGCCAGAAAAACGATGACCCCGGGGTCATCAAAAATTTTAGTGGAAAAAAATTATTTTCCCTAGGCACAATTTGGTGTAGCAGGAGCATTGCTTATTACGTAAAGAAACCCTGGAGCATCAAGAAACTTCACTGGGAGAGGATTTATGCGATCCTGGAAAAATGGGTTTCAGGCCAGAAAAACGATGACCCCGGGGTCATCAAAAATTTTGGTGGAAAAATTTTTTTTCCCTAGACACATTTTGGTATAGCAGGAGCATTGCTTGTCACCCGAGGAAACCCTGGAGCATCAAGAAAGTTGATTGGGAGAGGATTTGTGCGATCCTGGAAAAATGGGTTTCAGGCCAGAAAAACGATGACCCCGGGGTCATCAAAAATTTTGGTGGAAAATTTTTTTTTCCCTAGACACAGTTTGGTCTAGCAGGAGCATTGCTTGTCACCCGAGTAAATCCTGGAGCATCAAGAAAGTTGATTGGGAGAGGATTTGTGCGATCCTGGAAAAATGGATTTCAGGCCAGAATAACGATGACCCCGGGGTCATCAAAAATTTTTGTGGAAAAAAAATATTTGCCTAGAAATATTTTGGTGTAGCAGGAGCATTGCTTGTCACCCAAGGAAACTCTGGAGCATCAAAAAACTTGATTGGGTGAGGATATGTGCGATCCTGAAAAATGGATTTCAGGCCAGAAAAACGATGACCCCGGGGTCATCAAAAATTTTAGTGGAAAAAAATTATTTTCCCTTGGCACAATTTGGTGTAGCAGGAGCATTGCTTATTACGTAAAGAAACCCTGGAGCATCAAGAAACATCACTGGGAGAGGATTTATGCGATTCTGGAAAAATGGGTTTCAGGCCAGAAAACGATGACCCCGGGGTCATCAAAAATTTTGGTGGAAAAAAAATATTTTGCCTAGAAACATTTTGGTGTAGCAGGACCATTGCTTGTCACCCAAGGAAACCCTGGAGCATCAAGAAACTTGATTGGAGAGGATTTGTGCGATCCTGGAAAAATGGATTTCAGGCCAGAAAAACGATGACCCCGGGGTCATCAAAAATTTTGGTGGAAAAAAATTATTTTCCCTAGGCACAATTTGGTGTAGCAGGAGCATTGCTTACTACGTAAAGAACCCTGGAGCATCAAGAAACTTGATTGGGAGAGGATTTGTGCGATCCTGGAAAAATGGATTTCAGGCCAGAAAAACGATGACCGCGGGGTCATCAAAACTTTTGGTGGAAAAAAATTATTTTCCCTAGGCACAATTTGGTGTAGCAGGAGCATTGCTTATTACGTAAAGAACCCTGGAGCATCAAGAAACTTGATTGGGAGAGGATTTGTGCGATCCTGGAAAAATGGATTTCAGGCCAGAAAAACGATGACCCCGGGGTCATCAAAAATTTTGGTGGAAAAAAATTATTTTCCCTAGGCACAGTTTGGTGTAGCAGGAGCATTGCTTGTCACCCAAGGAAGCCCTGGAGCATCAAGAAACTTGATTGGGAGAGGATTTTTGCGATAATGGAAAAATGGGTTTCAGGCCAGAAAAACGATGACCCCGGGGTCATCAAAAATTTTGGTGGAAAAAAAATATTTTCCCTAAAATTTTGGTGGAAAAAAAATTTTTTTTCCCTAGACACAGTTTGGTGTAGCAGGAGCATTGCTTGTCACCCGAGGAAACCCTGGAGCATCAAGAAAGTTGATTGGGAGAGGATTTGTGCGATCCTGGAAAAATGGGTTTCAGGCCAGAAAAACGATGACCCCGGGGTCATCAAAAATTTTGGTGGAAGAATTTTTTTTTCCCTAGACACAGTTTGGTGAAGCAGGAGCATTGCTTGTCACCCGAGTAAACCCTGGAGCATCAAGAAAGTTGATTGGGAGAGGATTTGTGCGATCCTGGAAAAATGGATTTCAGGCCAGAATAACGATGACCCCGGGGTCATCAAAAATTTTTGTGGAAAAATTTTTTTTTCCCTAGACACAGTTTGGTGTAGCATAAGCATTGCTTGTCACCCAAGGAAACCCTGGAGCATCAAGAAACTTGATTGGGAGAGGATTTGTGCGATCCTGGAAAAATGGAATTCAGGCCAGAAAAACGATGACCCCGGGGTGATCATAAATTTTTGTGGAAAATAAATATTTGCCTAGGCACAATTTGGTGTAGCAGGACCATTGCCTATTACTTAAAAAAACCCTGGAGCATCAAGAAACTTGATTGGGAGAGGATTTGTGCGATCCTGGCAAAATGGATTTCAGGCCAGAAAAACGATGACCCCGGGGTCATCAAAAATTTTGGTGGAAAAAATTATTTTCCCTAGGCACAGTTTGGTGTAGCAGGAGCATTGCTTGTCACCCAAGGAAACCCTGGAGCATCAAGAAACTTGATTGGGAGAGGATTTTTGCGATAATGGAAAAATGGGTTTCAGGCCAGAAAAACGATGACCCCGGGGTCATCAAAAATTTTGGTGGAAAAAAAATATTTTCGCTAAAATTTTGGTGGAAAAAAAATTTTTTTTCCCTAGACACAGTTTGGTGTAGCAGGAGCATTGCTTGTCACACGAGGAAACCCTGGAGCATCAAGAAAGTTGATTGGGAGAGGATTTGTGCGATCCTGGAAAAATGGGTTTCAGGCCAGAAAAACGATGACCCCGGGGTCATCAAAAATTTTGGTGGAAAAATTTTTTTTTCCCTAGACACAGTTTGGTGAAGCAGGAGCATTGCTTGTCACCCGAGTAAACCCTGGAGCATCAAGAAAGTTGATTGGGAGAGGATTTGTGCGATCCTGGAAAAATGGATTTCAGGCCAGAATAACGATGACCCCAGGGTCATCAAGAATTTTGGTGGAAAAATTTTTTTTTCCCTAGACACAGTTTGGTGTAGCAGGAGCATTGCTTGTCACCCGAGTAAACCCTGGAGCATCAAGAAAGTTGATTGGGAGAGGATTTGTGCGATCCTGGAAAAATGGATTTCAGGCCAGAATAACGATGACCCCGGGGTCATCAAAAATTTTGGTGGAAAAAAATTATTTTGCCTAGAAACATTTTGGAGTAGCAGGAGCATTGCTTGTCACCCAAGGAAACCCTGGAGCATCAAGAAACTTGATTGGGAGAGGATTTTTGCGATAATGGAAAAATGGGTTTCAGGCCAGAAAAACGATGACCCCGGGGTCATCAAAAATTTTGGTGGAAAAATTTTTTTTCCCTAGACACATTTTGGTATAGCAGGAGCATTGCTTGTCACCCGAGGAAACCCTGGAGCATCAAGAAAGTTGATTGGGAGAGGATTTGTGCGATCCTGGAAAAATGGGTTTCAGGCCAGAAAAACGATGACCCCGGGGTCATCAAAAATTTTGGTGGAAAATTTTTTTTTTCCCTAGACACAGTTTGGTCTAGCAGGAGCATTGCTTGTCACCCGAGTAAATCCTGGAGCATCAAGAAAGTTGATTGGGAGAGGATTTGTGCGATCCTGGAAAAATGGATTTCAGGCCAGAATAACGATGACCCCGGGGTCATCAAAAATTTTTGTGGAAAAAAAATATTTGCCTAGAAATATTTTGGTGTAGCAGGAGCATTGCTTGTCACCCAAGGAAACTCTGGAGCATCAAAAAACTTGATTGGGTGAGGATATGTGCGATCCTGGAAAAATGGATTTCAGGCCAGAAAAACGATGACCCCGGGGTCATCAAAAATTTTAGTGGAAAAAAATTATTTTCCCTTGGCACAATTTGGTGTAGCAGGAGCATTGCTTATTACGTAAAGAAACCCTGGAGCATCAAGAAACATCACTGGGAGAGGATTTATGCGATTCTGGAAAATGGGTTTCAGGCCAGAAAAACGATGACCCCGGGGTCATCAAAAATTTTGGTGGAAAAAAAATATTTTGCCTAGAAACATTTTGGTGTAGCAGGACCATTGCTTGTCACCCAAGGAAACCCTGGAGCATCAAGAAACTTGATTGGGAGAGGATTTGTGCGATCCTGGAAAAATGGATTTCAGGCCAGAAAAACGATGACCCCGGGGTCATCAAAAATTTTGGTGGAAAAAAATTATTTTCCCTAGGCACAATTTGGTGTAGCAGGAGCATTGCTTACTACGTAAAGAACCCTGGAGCATCAAGAAACTTGATTGGGAGAGGATTTGTGCGATCCTGGAAAAATGGATTTCAGGCCAGAAAAACGATGACCGCGGGGTCATCAAAACTTTTGGTGGAAAAAAATTATTTTCCCTAGGCACAATTTGGTGTAGCAGGAGCATTGCTTATTACGTAAAGAACCCTGGAGCATCAAGAAACTTGATTGGGAGAGGATTTGTGCGATCCTGGAAAAATGGATTTCAGGCCAGAAAAACGATGACCCCGGGGTCATCAAAAATTTTGGTGGAAAAAAATTATTTTCCCTAGGCACAGTTTGGTGTAGCAGGAGCATTGCTTGTCACCCAAGGAAGCCCTGGAGCATCAAGAAACTTGATTGGGAGAGGATTTTTGCGATAATGGAAAAATGGGTTTCAGGCCAGAAAAACGATGACCCCGGGGTCATCAAAAATTTTGGTGGAAAAAAAATATTTTCCCTAAAATTTTGGTGGAAAAAAAATTTTTTTTCCCTAGACACAGTTTGGTGTAGCAGGAGCATTGCTTGTCACCCGAGGAAACCCTGGAGCATCAAGAAAGTTGATTGGGAGAGGATTTGTGCGATCCTGGAAAAATGGGTTTCAGGCCAGAAAAACGATGACCCCGGGGTCATCAAAAATTTTGGTGGAAGAATTTTTTTTTCCCTAGACACAGTTTGGTGAAGCAGGAGCATTGCTTGTCACCCGAGTAAACCCTGGAGCATCAAGAAAGTTGATTGGGAGAGGATTTGTGCGATCCTGGAAAAATGGATTTCAGGCCAGAATAACGATGACCCCGGGGTCATCAAAAATTTTTGTGGAAAAATTTTTTTTTCCCTAGACACAGTTTGGTGTAGCATGAGCATTGCTTGTCACCCAAGGAAACCCTGGAGCATCAAGAAACTTGATTGGGAGAGGATTTGTGCGATCCTGGAAAAATGGAATTCAGGCCAGAAAAACGATGACCCCGGGGTGATCATAAATTTTTGTGGAAAATAAATATTTGCCTAGGCACAATTTGGTGTAGCAGGACCATTGCCTATTACTTAAAAAAACCCTGGAGCATCAAGAAACTTGATTGGGAGAGGATTTGTGCGATCCTGGCAAAATGGATTTCAGGCCAGAAAAACGATGACCCCGGGGTCATCAAAAATTTTGGTGGAAAAAATTATTTTCCCTAGGCACAGTTTGGTGTAGCAGGAGCATTGCTTGTCACCCAAGGAAACCCTGGAGCATCAAGAAACTTGATTGGGAGAGGATTTTTGCGATAATGGAAAAATGGGTTTCAGGCCAGAAAAACGATGACCCCGGGGTCATCAAAAATTTTGGTGGAAAAAAAATATTTTCCCTAAAATTTTGGTGGAAAAAAAATTTTTTTTCCCTAGACACAGTTTGGTGTAGCAGGAGCATTGCTTGTCACCCGAGGAAACCCTGGAGCATCAAGAAAGTTGATTGGGAGAGGATTTGTGCGATCCTGGAAAAATGGGTTTCAGGCCAGAAAAACGATGACCCCGGGGTCATCAAAAATTTTGGTGGAAAAATTTTTTTTTCCCTAGACACAGTTTGGTGAAGCAGGAGCATTGCTTGTCACCCGAGTAAACCCTGGAGCATCAAGAAAGTTGATTGGGAGAGGATTTGTGCGATCCTGGAAAAATGGATTTCAGGCCAGAATAACGATGACCCCGGGGTCATCAAGAATTTTGGTGGAAAAATTTTTTTTTCCCTAGACACAGTTTGGTGTAGCAGGAGCATTGCTTGTCACCCGAGTAAACCCTGGAGCATCAAGAAAGTTGATTGGGAGAGGATTTGTGCGATCCTGGAAAAATGGATTTCAGGCCAGAATAACGATGACCCCGGGGTCATCAAAAATTTTGGTGGAAAAAAATTATTTTGCCTAGAAACATTTTGGAGTAGCAGGAGCATTGCTTGTCACCCAAGGAAACCCTGGAGCATCAAGAAACTTGATTGGGAGAGGATTTGTGCGATCCTGGAAAAATGGATTTCAGGCAAGAAAAACGATGACCCCGGGGTCATCAAAAATTTTGGTGGAAAAAAATTATTTTCCCTAGGCACAATTTGGTGTAGCAGGAGCATTGCTTACTACGTAAAGAACCCTGGAGCATCAAGAAACTTGATTGGGAGACGATTTGTGCGATCCTGGAAAAATGGATTTCAGGCCAGAAAAACGATGACCCCGGGGTCATCAAAAATTTTGGTGGAAAAAAATTATTTTCCCTAGGCACAATTTGGTGTAGCAGGAGCATTGCTTATTACGTAAAGAACCCTGGAGCATCAAGAAACTTGATTGGGAGAGGATTTGTGCGATCCTGGAAAAATGGATTTCAGGCCAGAAAAACGATGACCCCGGGGTCATCAAAAATTTTGATGGAAAAAAATTATTTTCCCTAGGCACAATTTGGTGTAGCAGGAGCATTGCCTATTACGTAAAAAAACCCTGGAGCATCAAGAAACTTGATTGGGAGAGGATTTGTGCGATCCTGGAAAAATGGATTTCAGGCCAGAAAAACGATGACCCCGGGGTCATCAAAAATTTTGGTGGAAAAAAATTATTTTCCCTAGGCACAATTTGGTGTAGCAGGAGCATTGCTTATTACGTAAAGAACCCTGGAGCATCAAGAAACTTGATTGGGAGAGGATTTGTGCGATCCTGGAAAAATGGATTTCAGGCCAGAAAAACGATGACCCCGGGGTCATCAAAAATTTTGGTGGAAAAAAATTATTTTCCCTAGGCACAATTTGGTGTAGCAGGAGCATTGCCTATTACGTAAAAAAACCCTGGAGCTTCAAGAAACTTGATTGGGAGAGGATTTGTGCGATCCTGGAAAAATGGATTTCAGGCCAGAAAAACGATGACCCCGGGGTCATCAAAAATTTTTGTGGAAAATAAATATTTGCCTAGAAACATTTTGGTGTAGCAGGAGCATTGCTTGTCACCCAAGGAAACTCTGGAGCATCAAAAAACTTGATTGGGAGAGGATATGTGCGATCCTGGAAAAATGGGTTTCAGGCCAGAAAAACGATGACCCCGGGGTCATCAAAAATTTTAGTGGAAAAAAATTATTTTCCCTAGGCACAATTTGGTGTAGCAGGAGCATTGCTTATTACGTAAAGAAACCCTGGAGCATCAAGAAACTTCACTGGGAGAGGATTTATGCGATCCTGGAAAAATGGGTTTCAGGCCAGAAAAACGATGACCCCGGGGTCATCATAAATTTTGGAGGAAAAATTTTTTTTCCCTAGACACATTTTGGTATAGCAGGAGCATTGCTTGTCACCCGAGGAAACCCTGGAGCATCAAGAAAGTTGATTGGGAGAGGATTTGTGCGATCCTGGAAAAATGGGTTTCAGGCCAGAAAAACGATGACCCCGGGGTCATCAAAAATTTTGGTGGAAAAATTTTTTTTCCCTAGACACATTTTGGTATAGCAGGAGCATTGCTTGTCACCCGAGGAAACCCTGGAGCATCAAGAAACTTGATTGGGAGAGGATTTGTGCGATCCTGGAAAAATGGGTTTCAGGCCAGAAAAACGATGACCCCGGGGTCATCAAAAATTTTGGTGGAAAAATTTTTTTTTCCCTAGACACAGTTTGGTGTAGCAGGAGCATTGCTTGTCTCCCAAGGAAACCCTGGAGCATCAAGAAAGTTGATTGGGAGAGGATTTGTGCGATCCTGGAAAAATGGGTTTCAGGCCAGAAAAACGATGACCCCGGGGTCATCAAAAATTTTGGTGGAAAAATTTTTTTTTCCCTAGACACAGTTTGGTGTAGCAGGAGCATTGCTTGTCACCCGAGTAAACCCTGGAGCATCAAGAAACTTGATTGGGAGAGGATTTGTGCGATCCTGGAAAAATGGATTTCAGGCCAGAATAACGATGACCCCGGGGTCATCAAAAATTTTTGTGGAAAAAATTTTTTTTTCCCTAGACACAGTTTGGTGTAGCAGGAGCATTGCTTGTCACCCAAGGAAACCCTGGAGCATCAAGAAACTTGTTTGGGAGAGGATTTGTGCGATCCTGGATAAATGGATTTCAGGCCAGAAAAACGATGACCCCGGGGTCATCAAAAATTTTAGTGGAAAAAAATTATTTTCCCTAGGCACAATTTGGTGTAGCAGGAGCATTGCTTATTACGTAAAGAAACCCTGGAGCATCAAGAAACTTCACTGGGAGAGGATTTATGCGATCCTGGAAAAATGGGTTTCAGGCCAGAAAAACGATGACCCCGGGGTCATCAAAAATTTTGGTGGAAAAATTTTTTTTTCCTAGACACATTTTGGTATAGCAGGAGCATTGCTTGTCACCCGAGGAAACCGTGGAGCATCAAGAAAGTTGATTGGGAGAGGATTTGTGCGATCCTGGAAAAATGGGTTTCAGGCCAGAAAAACGATGACCCCGGGGTCATCAAAAATTTTGGTGGAAATTTTTTTTTTTCCCTAGACACATTTTGGTATAGAAGCAGCATTGCTTGTCACCCAAGGAAACCCTGGAGCATCAAGAAACTTGATTGGGAGAGGATATGTGCGATCCTGGAAAAATGGGTTTCAGGTCAGAAAAACGATGACCCCGGGGTCATCAAAAATTTTAGTGGAAAAAAATTATTTTCCCTAGGCACAATTTGGTGTAGCAGGAGCATTGCTTATTACGTAAAGAAACCCTGGAGCATCAAGAAAATTCACTGGGTGAGGATTTATGCGATCCTGGAAAAATGGGTTTCAGGCCAGAAAAACGATGACCCCGGGGTCATCAAAAATTTTTGTGGAAAAATTTTTTTTCCCTAGACACATTTTGGTATAGCAGGAGCATTGCTTGTCACCCGAGGAAACCCTGGAGCATCAAGAAAGTTGATTGGGAGAGGATTTGTGCGATCCTGAAAAAATGGGTTTCAGGCCAGAAAAACGATGACACCGGGGTCATCAAAAATTTTGGTGGAAAAATTTTTTTTTCCCTAGACAAAGTTTGCTGTAGCAGGAGCATTGCTTGTCATCCGAGGAAACCCTGGAGCATCAAGAAAGTTGATTGGGAGAGGATTTGTGCGATCCTGGAAAAATGGGTTTCAGGCCAGAAAAACGATGACCCCGGGGTCATCAAAAATTTTGGTGGAAAAAAATTATTTTCCCTAGGCACAATTTGGTGTAGCAGGAGCATTGCTTATTACGTAAAGAACCCTGGAGCATCAAGAAACTTGATTGGGAGAGGATTTGTGCGATCCTGGAAAAATGGATTTCAGGCCAGAAAAACGATGACCCCGGGGTCATCAAAAATTTTGGTGGAAAAAAATTATTTTCCCTAGGCACAATTTGGTGTAGCAGGAGCATTGCTTATTACGTAAAGAACCCTGGAGCATCAAGAAACTTGATTGGGAGAGGATTTGTGCGATCCTGGAAAAATGGATTTCAGGCCAGAAAAACGATGACCCCGGGGTCATCAAAAATTTTGGTGGAAAAAAATTATTTTCCCTAGGCACAATTTGGTGTAGCAGGAGCATTGCCTATTACGTAAAAAAACCCTGGAGCTTCAAGAAACTTGATTGGGAGAGGATTTGTGCGATCCTGGAAAAATGGATTTCAGGCCAGAAAAACGATGACCCCGGGGTCATCAAAAATTTTGGTGGAAAAAAAATATTTTCCCTAGGCACAATTTGGTGTAGCAGGAGCATTGCTTATTACTTAAAGAAACCCTGGAGCATCAAGAAACTTCACTGGGAGAGGATTTATGTGATCCTTGAAAAATGGGTTTCAGGCCAGAAAAACGATGACCTCGGGGTCATCAAAAATTTTGGTGGAAAAAAATTATTTTCCCTAGGAACAATTTGGTGTAGCAGGAGCATTTCTTATTACGTAAAGAAACCCTGGAGCATCAAGAAACTTCACTGGGAGAGGATTTATGCGATCCTGGAAAAATGGGTTTCAGGCCAGAAAAACGATGACCCCGGGGTCATCAAAAATTTTGGTGGAAAAAAAATATTTTCCCTAGGCACAATTTGGTGTAGCAGGAGCATTGCTTATTACTTAAAGAAACCCTGGAGCATCAAGAAACTTCACTGGGAGAGGATTTATGTGATCCTTGAAAAATGGGTTTCAGGCCAGAAAAACGATGACCTCGGGGTCATCAAAAATTTTGGTGGAAAAAAATTATTTTCCCTAGGAACAATTTGGTGTAGCAGGAGCATTTCTTATTACGTAAAGAAACCCTGGAGCATCAAGAAACTTCACTGGGAGAGGATTTATGCGATCCTGGAAAAATGGGTTTCAGGCCAGAAAAACGATGACCCCGGGGTCATCAAAAATTTTTGTGGAAAAATTTTTTTTCCCTAGACACATTTTGGTATAGCAGGAGCATTGCTTGTCACCCGAGGAAACCCTGGAGCATCAAGAAAGTTGATTGGGAGAGGATTTGTGCGATCCTGGAAAAATGGGTTTCAGGCCAGAAAAACGATGACCCCGGGGTCATCAAAAATTTTGGTGGAAAAAAAATATTTTCCCTAAAATTTTGGTGGAAAAAAAAATTTTTTTCCCTAGACACAGTTTGGTGTAGCAGGAGCATTGCTTGTCACCCGAGGAAACCCTGGAGCATCAAGAAAGTTGATTGGGAGAGGATTTGTGCGATCCTGGAAAAATGGGTTTCAGGCCAGAAAAACGATGACCCCGGGGTCATCAAAAATTTTGGTGGAAAAATTTTTTTTTCCCTAGACACAGTTTGGTGTAGCAGGAGCATTGCTTGTCACCCGAGTAAACCCTGGAGCATCAAGAAAGTTGATTGGGAGAGGATTTGTGCGATCCTGGAAAAATGGATTTCAGGCCAGAATAACGATGACCCCGGGGTCATCAAAAATTTTTGTGGAAAAATTTTTTTTTCCCTATACACAGTTTAGTGTAGCAGGAGCATTGCTTGTCACCCAAGGAAACCCTGGAGCATCAAGAAACTTGATTGGGAGAGGATTTGTGCGATCCTGGAAAAATGGATTTCAGGCCAGAAAAACAATGACCCCGGGGTCATCAAAAATTTTTGTGGAAAAAAAATATTTGCCTAGAAACATTTTGGTGTAGCAGGAGCATTGCTTGTCACCCAAGGAAACT
Source organism: Tiliqua scincoides (assembly GCF_035046505.1). NCBI lineage: Eukaryota > Metazoa > Chordata > Lepidosauria > Squamata > Scincidae > Tiliqua > Tiliqua scincoides. The sequence continues at coordinate 24,613 of NW_027101429.1, read as the reverse complement.
CAGGAGCATCAAAAAACTTGATTGGGAGAGGATATGTGCGATCCTGGAAATATGGATTTTAGGCCTGAAAAACGATGACCCCGGGGTCATCAAAAATTTTGGTGGAAAAAATTTTTTTTCCCTAGACACAGTTTGGTGTAGCAGGAGCATTGCTTGTCACCCGAGGAAACCCTGGAGCATCAAGAAAGTTGATTGGGAGAGGATTTGTGCGATCCTGGAAAAATGGGTTTCAGGCCAGAAAAACGATGACCCCGGGGTCATCAAAAATTTTGGTGGAAAAAAAATATTTTCCCTAGGCACAATTTGGTGTAGCAGGAGCATTGCTTATTACTTAAAGAAACCCTGGAGCATCAAAAAACTTGATTTTGCCTAGAAACATTTTGGAGTAGCAGGAGCATTGCTTGTCACCCAAGGAAACCCTGGAGCATCAAGAAAGTTGATTGGGAGAGGATTTGTGCGATCCTGGAAAAATGGATTTCAGGCCAGAATAACGATGACCCCGGGGTCATCAAAAATTTTTTTGGAAAAATTTTTTTTTCCCTAGACACAGTTTGGTGTAGCAGGAGCATTGCTTGTCACCCAAGGAAACCCTGGAGCATCAAGAAACTTGATTGGGAGAGGATTTGTGCGATCCTGGAAAAATGGATTTCAGGCCAGAAAAACGATAACCCCGGGGTCATCAAAAATTTTGGTGGAAAAATTTTTTTTTCCCTAGACGCGGTTTGGTGTAGCAGGAGCATTGCTTGTCACCCGAGGAAACCCTGGAGCATCAAGAAAGTTGATTGGGAGAGGATTTGTGCGATCCTGGAAAAATGGGTTTCAGGCCAGAAAAACGATGACACCGGGGTCATCAAAAATTTTTGTGGAAAAAAAATATTTGCCTAGAAACATTTTGGTGTAGCAGGAGCATTCCTTGTCACCCAAGGAAACTCTGGAGCATCAAAAAACTTGATTGGGAGAGGATATGTGCGATCCTGGAAAAATGGGTTTCAGGCGAGAAAAACGATGACCCCGGGGTCATCAAAAATTTTAGTGGAAAAAAATTATTTTCCCTAGGCACAATTTGGTGTAGCAGGAGCATTGCTTATTACGTAAAGAAACCCTGGAGCATCAAGAAACTTCACTGGGAGAGGATTTATGCGATCCTGGAAAAATGGGTTTCAGGCCAGAAAAACGATGACCCCGGGGTCATCAAAAATTTTAGTGGAAAAAAATTATTTTCCCTTGGCACAATTTGGTGTAGCAGGAGCATTGCTTATTACGTAAAGAAACCCTGGAGCATCAAGAAACTTCACTGGGAGAGGATTTATGCGATCCTGGAAAAATGGGTTTCAGGCCAGAAAAACGATGACCCCGGGGTCATCAAAAATTTTGGTGGAAAAAAATTATGTTCCCTAGGCACAATTTGGTGTAGCAGGAGCATTGCTTATTACGTAAAGAAACCCTGGAGCATCAAGAAACTTGATTGGGAGAGGATTTGTGCGATCCTGGAAAAATGGATTTCAGGCCAGAAAAACAATGACCCCGGGGTCATCAAAAATTTTGGTGGAAAAAATTTTTTTTCCCTAGACACAGTTTGGTGTAGCAGGAGCATTGCTTGTCACCCAAGGAAACCCTGGAGCATGAAGAAACTTGATTGGGAGAGGATTTGTGCGATCCTGGAAAAATGGGTTTCAGGCCAGAAAAACGATGACCCCGGGGTCATCAAAAATTTTGGTGGAAAAAAAATATTTTCCCTAGGCACAATTTGGTGTAGCAGGAGCATTGCTTATTACTTAAAGAAACCCTGGAGCATCAAGAAATTTGATTGGGAGAGGATTTGTGCGATCCTGGAAAAATGGATTTCAGGCCAGAAAAACGATGACCCCGGGGTCATCAAAAATTTTTGTGGAAAAAAAATATTTGCCTAGAAACATTTTGGTGTAGCAGGAGCATTGCTTGTCACCCGAGGAAACCCTGGAGCATCAAGAAAGTTGATTGGGAGAGGATTTGTGCGATCCTGGAAAAATGGATTTCAGGCCAGAAAAACGATGACCCCGGGGTCATCAAAAATTTTGGTGGAAAAATTTTTTTTCCCTAGACACATTTTGGTATAGCAGGAGCATTGCTTGTCACCCGAGGAAACCCTGGAGCATCAAGAAAGTTGATTGGGAGAGTTTTTGTGCGATCCTGGAAAAATGGGTTTCAGGCGAGAAAAACGATGACCCCGGGGTCATCAAAAATTTTGGTGGAAAAAATTTTTTTTCCCTAGACACAGTTTGGTGTAGCAGGAGCATTGCTTGTCACCCGAGGAAACCCTGGAGCATCAAGAAATTTGATTGGGAGAGGATTTGTGCGATCCTGGAAAAATGGGTTTCAGGCCAGAAAAACGATGACCCCGGGGTCATCAAAAATTTTGGTGGAAAAATTTTTTTTTCCCTAGACACAGTTTGGTGTAGCAGGAGCATTGCTTGTCACCCAAGGAAACCCTGGAGCATCAAGAAACCTGATTGGGAGAGGATTTGTGCGATCCTGGAAAAATGGATTTCAGGCCAGAAAAACGATGACCCCGGGGTCATCAAAAATTTTGGTGGAAAAAAAATTTTTTCCCTAGGCTCAATTTGGTGTAGCAGGAGCATTGCTTATTACTTAAAGAAACCCTGGAGCATCAAGAAACTTCACTGGGAGAGGATTTATGTGATCCTTGAAAAATGGGTTTCAGGCCAGAAAAACGATGACCTCGGGGTCATCAAAAATTTTGGTGGAAAAAAATTATTTTCCCTAGGAACAATTTGGTGTAGCAGGAGCATTTCTTATTACGTAAAGAAACCCTGGAGCATCAAGAAACTTCACTGGGAGAGGATTTATGCGATCCTGGAAAAATGGGTTTCAGGCCAGAAAAACGATGACCCCGGGGTCATCAAAAATTTTTGTGGAAAATTTTTTTTTCCCTAGACACATTTTGGTATAGCAGGGGCATTGCTTGTCACCCGAGGAAACCCTGGAGCATCAAGAAAGTTGATTGGGAGAGGATTTGTGCGATCCTGGAAAAATGGGTTTCAGGCCAGAAAAACGATGACCCCGGGATCATCAAAAATTTTGGTGGAAAAAAAATATTTTCCCTAAAATTTTGGTGGAAAAAAAAATTTTTTTCCCTAGACACAGTTTGGTGTAGCAGGAGCATTGCTTGTCACCCGAGGAAACCCTGGAGCATCAAGAAAGTTGATTGGGAGAGGATTTGTGCGATCCTGGAAAAATGGGTTTCAGGCCAGAAAAACGATGACCCCGGGGTCATCAAAAATTTTGGTGGAAAAATTTTTTTTTCCCTAGACACAGTTTGGTGTAGCAGGAGCATTGCTTGTCACCCGAGGAAACCCTGGAGCATCAAGAAAGTTGATTGGGAGAGAATTTCTGCGATCCTGGAAAAATGGATTTCAGGCCAGAATAACGATGACCCCGGGGTCATCAAAAATTTTTGTGGAAAAAATTTTTTTTCCCTATACACAGTTTAGTGTAGCAGGAGCATTGCTTGTCACCCAAGGAAACCCTGGAGCATCAAGAAACTTGATTGGGAGAGGATTTGTGCGATCCTGGAAAAATGGATTTCAGGCCAGAAAAACAATGACCCCGGGGTCATCAAAAATTTTTGTGGAAAAAAAATATTTGCCTAGAAACATTTTGGTGTAGAAGGAGCATTGCTTGTCACCCAAGGAAACTCTGGAGCATCAAAAAACTTGATTGGGAGAGGATATGTGCGATCCTGGAAAAATGGGTTTCAGGCCAGAAAAACGATGACCCCGGGGTAATCAAAAATTTTAGTGGAAAAAAATTATTTTCCCTAGGCACAATTTGGTGTAGCAGGAGCATTGCTTATTACGTAAAGAAACCCTGGAGCATCAAGAAACTTCACTGGGAGAGGATTTATGCGATCCTGGAAAAATGGATTTCAGGACAGAAAAACGATGACCCCGGGGTCATCAAAAATTTTGGTGGAAAAAAAATATTTTGCCTAGAATCATTTTGGAGTAGCAGGAGCATTGCTTGTCACCCAAGGAAACCCTGGAGCATCAAGAAACTTGATTGGGAGAGGATTTGTGCGATCCTGGAAAAATGGATTTCAGGCCAGAAAAACGATGACCCCGGGGTCATCAAAAATTTTGGTGGAAAAAAATTATTTTCCCTAGGCACAATTTGGTCTAGCAGGAGCATTGCTTATTTCGTAAAGAACCCTGGAGCATCAAAAAACTTGATTTTGCCTAGAAACATTTTGGAGTAGCAGGAGCATTGCTTGTCACCCAAGGAAACCCTGGAGCATCAAGAAAGTTGATTGGGAGAGGATTTGTGCGATCCTGGAAAAATGGATTTCAGGCCAGAATAACGATGACCCCGGGGTCATCAAAAATTTTTTTGGAAAAATTTTTTTTTCCCTAGACACAGTTTGGTGTAGCAGGAGCATTGCTTGTCACCCAAGGAAACCCTGGAGCATCAAGAAACTTGATTGGGAGAGGATTTGTGCGATCCTGGAAAAATGGATTTCAGGCCAGAAAAACGATAACCCCGGGGTCATCAAAAATTTTGGTGGAAAAATTTTTTTTTCCCTAGACAGAGTTTGGTGTAGCAGGAGCATTGCTTGTCACCCGAGGAAACCCTGGAGCATCAAGAAAGTTGATTGGGAGAGGATTTGTGCGATCCTGGAAAAATGGGTTTCAGGCCAGAAAAACGATGACACCGGGGTCATCAAAAATTTTTGTGGAAAAAAAATATTTGCCTAGAAACATTTTGGTGTAGCAGGAGCATTCCTTGTCACCCAAGGAAACTCTGGAGCATCAAAAAACTTGATTGGGAGAGGATATGTGCGATCCTGGAAAAAAGGGTTTCAGGCCAGAAAAACGATGACCCCGGGGTCATCAAAAATTTTAGTGGAAAAAAATTATTTTCCCTAGGCACAATTTGGTGTAGCAGGAGCATTGCTTATTACGTAAAGAAACCCTGGAGCATCAAGAAACTTCACTGGGAGAGGATTTATGCGATCCTGGAAAAATGGGTTTCAGGCCAGAAAAACGATGACCCCGGGGTCATCAAAAATTTTGGTGGAAAAAAATTTTTTGCCTACAAACATTTTGGAGTAGCAGGAACATTGCTTGTCACCCAAGGAAATCCTGGAGCATCAAGAAACTTGATTGGGAGAGGATTTGTGCGATCCTGGAAAAATGGGTTTCAGGCCAGATAAACGATGACCCCGGGGTCATCAAAAATTTTGGTGGAAAAAAAATATTTTCCCTAAAATTTTGGTGGAAAAAAAATTTTTTTTCCCTAGACACAGTTTGGTGTAGCAGGAGCATTGCTTGTCACCCGAGGAAACTCTGGAGCATCAAAAAACTTGATTGGGAGAGGATTTGTGCGATCCTGGAAAAATGGGTTTCAGGCGAGAAAAACGATGACCCCGGGGGCATCAAAAATTTTGGTGGAAAAATTTTTTTTTCCCTAGACACAGTTTGGTGTAGCAGGAGCATTGCTTGTCACCCGAGGAAACCCTGGAGCATCAAGAAAGTTGATTGGGAGAGGATTTCTGCGATCCTGGAAAAATGGATTTCAGGCCAGAATAACGATGACCCCGGGGTCATCAAAAATTTTTTTGGAAAAAATTTTTTTTCCCTAGACACAGTTTGGTATAGCAGGAGCATTGCTTGTCACCCGAGGAAACCCTGGAGCATCAAGAAAGTTGATTGGGAGAGGATTTGTGCGATCCTGGAAAAATGGGTTTCAGGCCAGAAAAACGATGACCCCGGGGTCATCAAAAATTTTGGTGGAAAATTTTTTTTTTCCCTAGACACAGTTTGGTCTAGCAGGAGCATTGCTTGTCACCCAAGGAAACTCTGGAGCATCAAAAAACTTGATTGGGAGAGGATATGTGCGATCCTGGAAAAATGGATTTCAGGCCAGAAAAACGATGACCCCGGGGTCATCAAAAATTTTAGTGGAAAAAAATTATTTTCCCTTGGCACAATTTGGTGTAGCAGGAGCATTGCTTATTACGTAAAGAAACCCTGGAGCATCAAGAAACATCACTGGGAGAGGATTTATGCGATCCTGGAAAAATGGGTTTCAGGCCAGAAAAACGATGACCCCGGGGTCATCAAAAATTTTGGTGGAAAAAAAAATATTTTGCCTAGAAACATTTTGGTGTAGCAGGACCATTGCTTGTCACCCAAGGAAACCCTGGAGCATCAAGAAACTTGATTGGGAGAGGATTTGTGCGATCCTGGAAAAATGGATTTCAGGCCAGAATAACGATGACCCCGGGGTCATCAAAAATTTTTTTGGAAAAATTTTTTTTTCCCTAGACACAGTTTGGTGTAGCAGGAGCATTGCTTGTCACCCAAGGAAACCCTGGAGCATCAAGAAACTTGATTGGGAGAGGATTTGTGCGATCCTGGAAAAATGGATTTCAGGCCAGAAAAACGATAACCCCGGGGTCATCAAAAATTTTGGTGGAAAAATTTTTTTTTCCCTAGACAGAGTTTGGTGTAGCAGGAGCATTGCTTGTCACCCGAGGAAACCCTGGAGCATCAAGAAAGTTGATTGGGAGAGGATTTGTGCGATCCTGGAAAAATGGGTTTCAGGCCAGAAAAACGATGACACCGGGGTCATCAAAAATTTTTGTGGAAAAAAAATATTTGCCTAGAAACATTTTGGTGTAGCAGGAGCATTCCTTGTCACCCAAGGAAACTCTGGAGCATCAAAAAACTTGATTGGGAGAGGATATGTGCGATCCTGGAAAAAAGGGTTTCAGGCCAGAAAAACGATGACCCCGGGGTCATCAAAAATTTTAGTGGAAAAAAATTATTTTCCCTAGGCACAATTTGGTGTAGCAGGAGCATTGCTTATTACGTAAAGAAACCCTGGAGCATCAAGAAACTTCACTGGGAGAGGATTTATGCGATCCTGGAAAAATGGGTTTCAGGCCAGAAAAACGATGACCCCGGGGTCATCAAAAATTTTGGTGGAAAAAAATTTTTTGCCTACAAACATTTTGGAGTAGCAGGAACATTGCTTGTCACCCAAGGAAATCCTGGAGCATCAAGAAACTTGATTGGGAGAGGATTTGTGCGATCCTGGAAAAATGGGTTTCAGGCCAGATAAACGATGACCCCGGGGTCATCAAAAATTTTGGTGGAAAAAAAATATTTTCCCTAAAATTTTGGTGGAAAAAAAATTTTTTTTCCCTAGACACAGTTTGGTGTAGCAGGAGCATTGCTTGTCACCCGAGGAAACTCTGGAGCATCAAAAAACTTGATTGGGAGAGGATTTGTGCGATCCTGGAAAAATGGGTTTCAGGCGAGAAAAACGATGACCCCGGGGGCATCAAAAATTTTGGTGGAAAAATTTTTTTTTCCCTAGACACAGTTTGGTGTAGCAGGAGCATTGCTTGTCACCCGAGGAAACCCTGGAGCATCAAGAAAGTTGATTGGGAGAGGATTTCTGCGATCCTGGAAAAATGGATTTCAGGCCAGAATAACGATGACCCCGGGGTCATCAAAAATTTTTTTGGAAAAAATTTTTTTTCCCTAGACACAGTTTGGTATAGCAGGAGCATTGCTTGTCACCCGAGGAAACCCTGGAGCATCAAGAAAGTTGATTGGGAGAGGATTTGTGCGATCCTGGAAAAATGGGTTTCAGGCCAGAAAAACGATGACCCCGGGGTCATCAAAAATTTTGGTGGAAAATTTTTTTTTTCCCTAGACACAGTTTGGTCTAGCAGGAGCATTGCTTGTCACCCAAGGAAACTCTGGAGCATCAAAAAACTTGATTGGGAGAGGATATGTGCGATCCTGGAAAAATGGATTTCAGGCCAGAAAAACGATGACCCCGGGGTCATCAAAAATTTTAGTGGAAAAAAATTATTTTCCCTTGGCACAATTTGGTGTAGCAGGAGCATTGCTTATTACGTAAAGAAACCCTGGAGCATCAAGAAACATCACTGGGAGAGGATTTATGCGATCCTGGAAAAATGGGTTTCAGGCCAGAAAAACGATGACCCCGGGGTCATCAAAAATTTTGGTGGAAAAAAAAATATTTTGCCTAGAAACATTTTGGTGTAGCAGGACCATTGCTTGTCACCCAAGGAAACCCTGGAGCATCAAGAAACTTGATTGGGAGAGGATTTGTGCGATCCTGGAAAAATGGATTTCAGGCCAGAAAAACGATGACCCCGGGGTCATCAAAAATTTTGGTGAAAAAAAATTATTTTCCCTAGGCACAATTTGGTGTAGCAGGAGCATTACCTATTACGTAAAGAAACCCTGGAGCATCAAGAAACATGATTGGGGGAGGATTTGTGCGATCCTGGAAAAATGGATTTCAGGCCAGAAAAACGATGACCCTGGGGTCATCAAAAATTTTGGTGGAAAAAAATTTTTTTCCCTAGACACAGTTTGGTGTAGCAGGAGCATTGCTTGTCACCCAAGGAAACCCTGGAGCATCAAGAAACTTGATTGGGAGAGGATTTGTGCGATCCTGGAAAAATGGGATTCAGGCCAGAAAAACGATGACCCCGAGGTCATCAAAAATTTTGGTGGAAAAAAAATATTTTCTCTAAAATTTTGGTGGAAAAAAAATTTTTTTTCCCTAGACACAGTTTGGTGTAGCAGGAGCATTGCTTGTCACCCGAGGAAACCCTGGAGCATCAAGAAAGTTGATTGGGAGAGGATTTGTGCGATCCTGGAAAAATGGGTTTCAGGCGAGAAAAACGATGACCCCGGGGTCATCAAAAATTTTGGTGGAAAAATTTTTTTTTCCCTAGACACAGTTTGGTGTAGCAGGAGCATTGCTTGTCACCCGAGGAAACCCTGGAGCATCAAGAAAGTTGATTGGGAGAGGATTTCTGCGATCCTGGAAAAATGGATTTCAGGCCAGAATAACGATGACCCCGGGGTCATCAAAAATTTTTTTGGAAAAAATTTTTTTCCCTAGACACGGTTTGGTGTAGCAGGAGCATTGCTTGTCACCCAAGGAAACCCTGGAGCATCAAGAAACTTGATTGGGAGAGGATTTGTGCGATCCTGGAAAAATGGATTTCAGGCCAGAAAAACGATGACCCCGGGGTCATCAAAAATTTTTGTGGAAAAAAAATATTTGCCTAGAAACATTTTGGTGAAGCAGGAGCATTGCTTGTCACCCAAGGAAACTCTGGAGCATCAAAAAACTTGATTGGGAGAGGATATGTGCGATCCTGGAAAAATGGGTTTCAGGCCAGAAAAACGATGACCCCGGGGTCATCAAAAATTTTAGTGGAAAAAAATTATTTTCCCTAGGCACAATTTGGTGTAGCAGGAGCATTGCTTATTACGTAAAGAAACCCTGGAGCATCAAGAAAGTTGATTGGGAGAGGATTTATGCGATCCTGGAAAAATGGGTTTCAGGCCAGAAAAACGATGACCCCAGGGTCATCAAAAATTTTGGTGGAAAAATTTTTTTTCCCTAGACACATTTTGGTATAGCAGGAGCATTGCTTGTCACCCGAGGAAACCCTGGAGCATCAAGAAAGTTGATTGGGAGAGGATTTGTGCGATCCTGGAAAAATGGGTTTGAGGCCAGAAAAACGATGACCCCGGGGTCATCAAAAATTTTGGTGGAAAAATTTTTTTTTCCCTAGACACAGTTTGGTGTAGCAGGAGCATTGCTTGTCACCCGAGGAAACCCTGGAGCATCAAGAAAGTTGATTGGGAGAGGATTTGTGCGATCCTGGAAAAATGGGTTTCAGGCCAGAAAAACGATGACCCCGGGGTCATCAAAAATTTTTGTGGAAAAAAAATATTTGCCTAGAAACATTTTGGTGTAGCAGGAGCATTGCTTGTCACCCAAGGAAACTCTGGAGCATCAAAAAACTTGATTGGGAGAGGATATGTGCGATCCTGGAAAAATGGATTTCAGGCCAGAAAAACGATGACCCCGGGGTCATCAAAAATTTTAGTGGAAAAAAATTATTTTCCCTAGGCACAATTTGGTGTAGCAGGAGCATCGCCTATTACGTAAAAAAACCCTGGAGCATCAAGAAACTTGATTGGGAGAGGATTTGTGCGATCCTGGCAAAATGGATTTCAGGCCAGAAAAACGATGACCCCGGGGTCATCAAAAATTTTGGTGGAAAAAATTTTTTTTCCCTACACACAGTTTGGTGTAGCAGGAGCATAGCTTGTCACAAAAGGAAACCCTGGAGCATCAAGAAAGTTGATTGGGAGAGGATTAGTGCGATCCTGGAAAAATGGGTTTCAGGCCAGAAAAACGATGACCCCAGGGTCATCAAAAATTTTGGTGGAAAAAAAATATTTTCCCTAAAATTTTGATGGAAAAAAATTTTTTTTTCCCTAGACACAGTTTGGTGTAGCAGGAGCATTGCTTGTCACCCGAGGAAACCCTGGAGCATCAAGAAAGTTGATTGGGAGAGGATTTGTGCGATCCTGGAAAAATGGATTTCAGGCCAGAAAAACGATGACCCCGGGGTCATCAAAAATTTTGGTGGAAAAAATTTTTTTTCCCTAGACACAGTTTGGTGTAGCAGGAGTATTGCTTGTCACCTGAGGAATCCTGGAGCATCAAGAAAGTTGATTGGGAGAGGATTTGTGCGATCCTGGAAAAATGAGTTTCAGGCCAGAAAAACGATGACCCCGGGGTCATCAAAAATTTTGGTGGAAAAATTTTTTTTTCCCTAGACACAGTTTGGTGTAGCAGGAGCATTGCTTGTCACCCGAGTAAACCCTGGAGCATCAAGAAAGTTGATTGGGAGAGGATTTGTGCGATCCTGGAAAAATGGATTTCAGGCCAGAATAACGATGACCCCGGGGTCATCAAAAATTTTTGTGGAAAAAAAATATTTGCCTAGAAACATTTTGGTGTAGCAGGAGCATTGCTTGTCACCCAAGGAAACTCTGGAGCATCAAAAAGCTTGATTGGGAGAGGATATGTGCGATCCTGGAAAAATGGGTTTCAGGCCAGAAAAACGATGACCCCGGGGTCATCAAAAATTTTAGTGGAAAAAAATTATTTTCCCTAGGCACAATTTGGTGTAGCAGGAGCATTGCTTATTACGTAAAGAAACCCTGGAGCATCAAGAAACTTCACTGGGAGAGGATTTATGCGATCCTGGAAAAATGGGTTTCAGGCCAGAAAAACGATGACCCCGGGGTCATCAAAAATTTTGGTGGAAAAATTTTTTTTCCCTAGACACATTTTGGTATAGCAGGAGCATTGCTTGTCACCCGAGGAAACCCTGGAGCATCAAGAAAGTTGATTGGGAGAGGATTTGTGCGATCCTGGAAAAATGGGTTTCAGGCCAGAAAAACGATGACCCCGGGGTCATCAAAAATTTTGGTGGAAAATTTTTTTTTTCCCTAGACACAGTTTGGTCTAGCAGGAGCATTGCTTGTCACCCGAGTAAATCCTGGAGCATCAAGAAAGTTGATTGGGAGAGGATTTGTGCGATCCTGGAAAAATGGATTTCAGGCCAGAATAACGATGACCCCGGGGTCATCAAAAATTCTTGTGGAAAAAAAATATTTGCCTAGAAATATTTTGGTGTAGCAGGAGCATTGCTTGTCACCCAAGGAAACTCTGGAGCATCAAAAAACTTGATTGGGAGAGGATATGTGCGATCCTGGAAAAATGGATTTCAGGCCAGAAAAACGATGACCCCGGGGTCATCAAAAATTTTAGTGGAAAAAAATTATTTTCCCTTGGCACAATTTGGTGTAGCAGGAGCATTGCTTATTACGTAAAGAAACCCTGGAGCATCAAGAAACATCACTGGGAGAGGATTTATGCGATCCTGGAAAAATGGGTTTCAGGCCAGAAAAACGATGACCCCGGGGTCATCAAAAATTTTGGTGGAAAAAAAATTTTTTGCCTAGAAACATTTTGGTGTAGCAGGACCATTGCTTGTCACCCAAGGAAACCCTGGAGCATCAAGAAAGTTGATTGGGAGAGGATTTGTGCGATCCTGGAAAAATGGATTTCAGGCCAGAAAAACGATGACCCCGGGGTCATCAAAAATTTTGGTGGAAAAAAATTATTTTCCCTAGGCACAATTTGGTGTAGCAGGAGCATTGCTTACTACGTAAAGAACCCTGGAGCATCAAGAAACTTTATTGGGAGAGGATTTGTGCGATCCTGGAAAAATGGATTTCAGGCCAGAAAAACGATGACCCCGGGGTCATCAAAACTTTTGGTGGAAAAAAATTATTTTCCCTAGGCACAATTTGGTGTAGCAGGAGCATTGCTTATTACGTAAAGAACCCTGGAGCATCAAGAAACTTGATTGGGAGAGGATTTGTGCGATCCTGGAAAAATGGATTTCAGGCCAGAAAAACGATGACCCCGGGGTCATCAAAAATTTTTGTGGAAAAAAAATATTTGCCTAGAAACATTTTGGTGTAGCAGGAGCATTGCTTGTCACCCAAGGAAACTCTGGAGCATCAAAAAACTTGATTGGGAGAGGATATGTGCGATCCTGGAAAAATGGGTTTCAGGCCAGAAAAACGATGACCCCGGGGTCATCAAAAATTTTAGTGGAAAAAAATTATTTTCCCTAGGCACAATTTGGTGTAGCAGGAGCATTGCTTATTACGTAAAGAAACCCTGGAGCATCAAGAAACTTCACTGGGAGAGGATTTATGCGATCCTGGAAAAATGGGTTTCAGGCCAGAAAAACGATGACCCCGGGGTCATCAAAAATTTTGGTGGAAAAATTTTTTTTCCCTAGACACATTTTGGTATAGCAGGAGCATTGCTTGTCACCCGAGGAAACCCTGGAGCATCAAGAAAGTTGATTGGGAGAGGATTTGTGCGATCCTGGAAAAATGGATTTCAGGCCAGAATAACGATGACCCCGGGGTCATCAAAAATTTTTGTGGAAAAAATTTTTTTTCCCTATACACAGTTTGGTGTAGCAGGAGCATTGCTTGTCACCCAAGGAAACCCTGGATCATCAAGAAACTTGATTGGGAGAGGATTTGTGCAATCCTGGAAAAATGGATTTCAGGCCAGAAAAACGATGACCCCGGGGTCATCAAGAATTTTGGTGGAAAAATTTTTTTTTCCCTAGACACAGTTTGGTGTAGCAGGAGCATTGCTTGTCACCCGAGTAAACCCTGGAGCATCAAGAAAGTTGATTGGGAGAGGATTTGTGCGATCCTGGAAAAATGGATTTCAGGCCAGAATAACGATGACCCCGGGGTCATCAAAAATTTTTGTGGAAAAAAAATATTTGCCTAGAAACATTTTGGTGTAGCAGGAGCACTGCTTGTCACCCAAGGAAACTCTGGAGCGTCAAAAAACTTGATTGGGAGAGGATATGTGCGATCCTGGAAAAATGGGTTTCAGGCCAGAAAAACGATGACCCCGGGGTCATCAAAAATTTTAGTGGAAAAAAATTATTTTCCCTAGGCACAATTTGGTGTAGCAGGAGCATTGCTTATTACGTAAAGAAACCCTGGAGCATCAAGAAACTTCACTGGGAGAGGATTTATGCGATCCTGGAAAAATGGGTTTCAGGCCAGAAAAACGATGACCCCGGGGTCATCAAAAATTTTGGTGGAAAAAAATTATTTTGCCTAGAAACATTTTGGAGTAGCAGGAGCATTGCTTGTCACCCAAGGAAACCCTGGAGCATCAAGAAACTTGATTGGGAGAGGATTTGTGCGATCCTGGAAAAATGGATTTCAGGCAAGAAAAACGATGACCCCGGGGTCATCAAAAATTTTGGTGGAAAAAAATTATTTTCCCTAGGCACAATTTGGTGTAGCAGGAGCATTGCTTACTACGTAAAGAACCCTGGAGCATCAAGAAACTTGATTGGGAGAGGATTTGTGCGATCCTGGAAAAATGGATTTCAGGCCAGAAAAACGATGACCCCGGGGTCATCAAAAATTTTGGTGGAAAAAAATTATTTTCCCTAGGCACAATTTGGTGTAGCAGGAGCATTGCTTATTACGTAAAGAACCCTGGAGCATCAAGAAACTTGATTGGGAGAGGATTTGTGCGATCCTGGAAAAATGGATTTCAGGCCAGAAAAACGATGACCCCGGGGTCATCAAAAATTTTGATGGAAAAAAATTATTTTCCCTAGGCACAATTTGGTGTAGCAGGAGCATTGCCTATTACGTAAAAAAACCCTGGAGCATCAAGAAACTTGATTGGGAGAGGATTTGTGCGATCCTGGAAAAATGGATTTCAGGCCAGAAAAACGATGACCCCGGGGTCATCAAAAATTTTGGTGGAAAAAAATTATTTTCCCTAGGCACAATTTGGTGTAGCAGGAGCATTGCTTATTACGTAAAGAACCCTGGAGCATCAAGAAACTTGATTGGGAGAGGATTTGTGCGATCCTGGAAAAATGGATTTCAGGCCAGAAAAACGATGACCCTGGGGTCATCAAAAATTTTAGTGGAAAAAAATTATTTTCCCTAGGCACAATTTGGTGTAGCAGGAGCATTGCCTATTACGTAAAAAAACCCTGGAGCTTCAAGAAACTTGATTGGGAGAGGATTTGTGCGATCCTGGAAAAATGGATTTCAGGCCAGAAAAACGATGACCCCGGGGTCATCAAAAATTTTTGTGGAAAATAAATATTTGCCTAGAAACATTTTGGTGTAGCAGGAGCATTGCTTGTCACCCAAGGAAACTCTGGAGCATCAAAAAACTTGATTGGGAGAGGATATGTGCGATCCTGGAAAAATGGGTTTCAGGCCAGAAAAACGATGACCCCGGGGTCATCAAAAATTTTAGTGGAAAAAAATTATTTTCCCTAGGCACAATTTGGTGTAGCAGGAGCATTGCTTATTACGTAAAGAAACCCTGGAGCATCAAGAAACTTCACTGGGAGAGGATTTATGCGATCCTGGAAAAATGGGTTTCAGGCCAGAAAAACGATGACCCCGGGGTCATCATAAATTTTGAGGAAAAATTTTTTTTCCCTAGACACATTTTGGTATAGCAGGAGCATTGCTTGTCACCCGAGGAAACCCTGGAGCATCAAGAAAGTTGATTGGGAGAGGATTTGTGCGATCCTGGAAAAATGGGTTTCAGGCCAGAAAAACGATGACCCCGGGGTCATTAAATATTTTGGTGGAAAAATTTTTTTTCCCTAGACACATTTTGGTATAGCAGGAGCATTGCTTGTCACCCGAGGAAACCCTGGAGCATCAAGAAAGTTGATTGGGAGAGGATTTGTGCGATCCTGGAAAAATGGGTTTCAGGCCAGAAAAACGATGACCCCGGGGTCATCAAAAATTTTGGTGGAAAAATTTTTTTTTCCCTAGACACAGTTTGGTGTAGCAGGAGCATTGCTTGTCTCCCAAGGAAACCCTGGAGCATCAAGAAAGTTGATTGGGAGAGGATTTGTGCGATCCTGGAAAAATGGGTTTCAGGCCAGAAAAACGATGACCCCAGGGTCATCAAAAATTTTGGTGGAAAAATTTTTTTTTCCCTAGACACAGTTTGGTGTAGCAGGAGCATTGCTTGTCACCCGAGGAAACCCTGGAGCATCAAGAAAGTTGATTGGGAGAGGATTTGTGCGATCCTGGAAAAATGGGTTTCAGGCCAGAAAAACGATGACCCCGGGGTCATCAAAAATTTTGGTGGAAAAATTTTTTTTTCCCTAGACACAGTTTGGTGTAGCAGGAGCATTGCTTGTCACCCGAGTAAACCCTGGAGCATCAAGAAACTTGATTGGGAGAGGATTTGTGCGATCCTGGAAAAATGGATTTCAGGCCAGAATAACGATGACCCCGGGGTCATCAAAAATTTTTGTGGAAAAAATTTTTTTTCCCTAGACACAGTTTGGTGTAGCAGGAGCATTGCTTGTCACCCAAGGAAACCCTGGAGCATCAAGAAACTTGTTTGGGAGAGGATTTGTGCGATCCTGGATAAATGGATTTCAGGCCAGAAAAACGATGACCCTGGGGTCATCAAAAATTTTTGTGGAAAAAAAATATTTGCCTAGAAACATTTTGGTGTAGCAGGAGCATTGCTTGTCACCCAAGGAAACTCTGGAGCATCAAAAAACTTGATTGGGAGAGGATATGTGCGATCCTGGAAAAATGGGTTTCAGGCCAGAAAAACGATGACCCTGGGGTCATCAAAAATTTTAGTGGAAAACAATTATTTTCCCTAGGCACATTTTGGTGTAGCAGGAGCATTGCTTATTACGTAAAGAAACCCTGGAGCATCAAGAAACTTCACTGGGAGAGGATTTATGCGATCCTGGAAAAATGGGTTTCAGGCCAGAAAAACGATGACCCCGGGGTCATCAAAAATTTTGGTGGAAAAATTTTTTTTTCCTAGACACATTTTGGTATAGCAGGAGCATTGCTTGTCACCCGAGGAAACCGTGGAGCATCAAGAAAGTTGATTGGGAGAGAATTTGTGCGATCCTGGAAAAATGGGTTTCAGGCCAGAAAAACGATGACCCCGGGGTCATCAAAAATTTTGGTGGAAATTTTTTTTTTCCCTAGACACATTTTGGTATAGAAGCAGCATTGCTTGTCACCCAAGGAAACCCTGGAGCATCAAGAAACTTGATTGGGAGAGGATATGTGCGATCCTGGAAAAATGGGTTTCAGGTCAGAAAAACGATGACCCCGGGGTCATCAAAAATTTTAGTGGAAAAAAATTATTTTCCCTAGGCACAATTTGGTGTAGCAGGAGCATTGCTTATTACGTAAAGAAACCCTGGAGCATCAAGAAACTTCACTGGGTGAGGATTTATGCGATCCTGGAAAAATGGGTTTCAGGCCAGAAAAACGATGACCCCGGGGTCATCAAAAATTTTTGTGGAAAAATTTTTTTTCCCTAGACACATTTTGGTATAGCAGGAGCATTGCTTGTCACCCGAGGAAACCCTGGAGCATCAAGAAAGTTGATTGGGAGAGGATTTGTGCGATCCTGAAAAAATGGGTTTCAGGCCAGAAAAACGATGACCCTGGGGTCATCAAAAATTTTGGTGGAAAAATTTTTTTTTCCCTAGACAAAGTTTGCTGTAGCAGGAGCATTGCTTGTCATCCGAGGAAACCCTGGAGCATCAAGAAAGTTGATTGGGAGAGGATTTGTGCGATCCTGGAAAAATGGGTTTCAGGCCAGAAAAACGATGACCCCGGGGTCATCAAAAATTTTGGTGGAAAAATTTTTTTTTCCCTAGACACAGTTTGGTGTAGCAGGAGCATTGCTTGTCACCCGTGTAAACCCTGGAGCATCAAGAAAGTTGATTGGGAGAGGATTTGTGCGATCCTGGAAAAATGGATTTCAGGCCAGAATAACGATGACCCCGGGGTCATCAAAAATTTTTGTGGAAAAAATTTTATTTCCCTAGACACAGTTTGGTGTAGCAGGAGCATTGCTTGTCACCCAAGGAAACCCTGGAGCATCAAGAAACTTGATTGGGAGAGGATTTGTGCGATCCTGGAAAAATGGATTTCAGGCCAGAAAAACGATGACCCCGGGGTCATCAAAAATTTTCGTGGAAAAAAATTATTTTCCCTAGGCACAATTTGGTGTAGCAGGAGCATTGCATATTACGTAAAGAAACTCTGGAGCATCAAGAAACTTCACTGGGAGAGGATTTATGCGATCCTGGAAAAATGGGTTTCAGGCCAGAAAAGGATGACCCCGGGGTCATCAAAAATTTTGGTGGAAAAAAATTATGTTCCCTAGGCACAATTTGGTGTAGCAGGAGCATTGCTTATTACGTAAAGAAACCCTGGAGCATCAAGAAACTTGATTGGGAGAGGATTTGTGCGATCCTGGAAAAATGGATTTCAGGCCAGAATAACGATGACCCCGGGGTCATCAAAAATTTTTGTGGAAAAAAAATATTTGCCTAGAAACATTTTGGTGTAGCAGGAGCACTGCTTGTCACCCAAGGAAACTCTGGAGCGTCAAAAAACTTGATTGGGAGAGGATATGTGCGATCCTGGAAAAATGGGTTTCAGGCCAGAAAAACGATGACCCCGGGGTCATCAAAAATTTTAGTGGAAAAAAATTATTTTCCCTAGGCACAATTTGGTGTAGCAGGAGCATTGCTTATTACGTAAAGAAACCCTGGAGCATCAAGAAACTTCACTGGGAGAGGATTTATGCGATCCTGGAAAAATGGGTTTCAGGCCAGAAAAACGATGACCCCGGGGTCATCAAAAATTTTGGTGGAAAAAAATTATTTTGCCTAGAAACATTTTGGAGTAGCAGGAGCATTGCTTGTCACCCAAGGAAACCCTGGAGCATCAAGAAACTTGATTGGGAGAGGATTTGTGCGATCCTGGAAAAATGGATTTCAGGCAAGAAAAACGATGACCCCGGGGTCATCAAAAATTTTGGTGGAAAAAAATTATTTTCCCTAGGCACAATTTGGTGTAGCAGGAGCATTGCTTACTACGTAAAGAACCCTGGAGCATCAAGAAACTTGATTGGGAGAGGATTTGTGCGATCCTGGAAAAATGGATTTCAGGCCAGAAAAACGATGACCCCGGGGTCATCAAAAATTTTGGTGGAAAAAAATTATTTTCCCTAGGCACAATTTGGTGTAGCAGGAGCATTGCTTATTACGTAAAGAACCCTGGAGCATCAAGAAACTTGATTGGGAGAGGATTTGTGCGATCCTGGAAAAATGGATTTCAGGCCAGAAAAACGATGACCCCGGGGTCATCAAAAATTTTGATGGAAAAAAATTATTTTCCCTAGGCACAATTTGGTGTAGCAGGAGCATTGCCTATTACGTAAAAAAACCCTGGAGCATCAAGAAACTTGATTGGGAGAGGATTTGTGCGATCCTGGAAAAATGGATTTCAGGCCAGAAAAACGATGACCCCGGGGTCATCAAAAATTTTGGTGGAAAAAAATTATTTTCCCTAGGCACAATTTGGTGTAGCAGGAGCATTGCTTATTACGTAAAGAACCCTGGAGCATCAAGAAACTTGATTGGGAGAGGATTTGTGCGATCCTGGAAAAATGGATTTCAGGCCAGAAAAACGATGACCCTGGGGTCATCAAAAATTTTAGTGGAAAAAAATTATTTTCCCTAGGCACAATTTGGTGTAGCAGGAGCATTGCCTATTACGTAAAAAAACCCTGGAGCTTCAAGAAACTTGATTGGGAGAGGATTTGTGCGATCCTGGAAAAATGGATTTCAGGCCAGAAAAACGATGACCCCGGGGTCATCAAAAATTTTTGTGGAAAATAAATATTTGCCTAGAAACATTTTGGTGTAGCAGGAGCATTGCTTGTCACCCAAGGAAACTCTGGAGCATCAAAAAACTTGATTGGGAGAGGATATGTGCGATCCTGGAAAAATGGGTTTCAGGCCAGAAAAACGATGACCCCGGGGTCATCAAAAATTTTAGTGGAAAAAAATTATTTTCCCTAGGCACAATTTGGTGTAGCAGGAGCATTGCTTATTACGTAAAGAAACCCTGGAGCATCAAGAAACTTCACTGGGAGAGGATTTATGCGATCCTGGAAAAATGGGTTTCAGGCCAGAAAAACGATGACCCCGGGGTCATCATAAATTTTGGAGGAAAAATTTTTTTTCCCTAGACACATTTTGGTATAGCAGGAGCATTGCTTGTCACCCGAGGAAACCCTGGAGCATCAAGAAAGTTGATTGGGAGAGGATTTGTGCGATCCTGGAAAAATGGGTTTCAGGCCAGAAAAACGATGACCCCGGGGTCATTAAATATTTTGGTGGAAAAATTTTTTTTCCCTAGACACATTTTGGTATAGCAGGAGCATTGCTTGTCACCCGAGGAAACCCTGGAGCATCAAGAAAGTTGATTGGGAGAGGATTTGTGCGATCCTGGAAAAATGGGTTTCAGGCCAGAAAAACGATGACCCCGGGGTCATCAAAAATTTTGGTGGAAAAATTTTTTTTTCCCTAGACACAGTTTGGTGTAGCAGGAGCATTGCTTGTCTCCCAAGGAAACCCTGGAGCATCAAGAAAGTTGATTGGGAGAGGATTTGTGCGATCCTGGAAAAATGGGTTTCAGGCCAGAAAAACGATGACCCCAGGGTCATCAAAAATTTTGGTGGAAAAATTTTTTTTTCCCTAGACACAGTTTGGTGTAGCAGGAGCATTGCTTGTCACCCGAGGAAACCCTGGAGCATCAAGAAAGTTGATTGGGAGAGGATTTGTGCGATCCTGGAAAAATGGGTTTCAGGCCAGAAAAACGATGACCCCGGGGTCTTCAAAAATTTTGGTGGAAAAATTTTTTTTTCCCTAGACACAGTTTGGTGTAGCAGGAGCATTGCTTGTCACCCGAGTAAACCCTGGAGCATCAAGAAACTTGATTGGGAGAGGATTTGTGCGATCCTGGAAAAATGGATTTCAGGCCAGAATAACGATGACCCCGGGGTCATCAAAAATTTTTGTGGAAAAAATTTTTTTTCCCTAGACACAGTTTGGTGTAGCAGGAGCATTGCTTGTCACCCAAGGAAACCCTGGAGCATCAAGAAACTTGTTTGGGAGAGGATTTGTGCGATCCTGGATAAATGGATTTCAGGCCAGAAAAACGATGACCCTGGGGTCATCAAAAATTTTTGTGGAAAAAAAATATTTGCCTAGAAACATTTTGGTGTAGCAGGAGCATTGCTTGTCACCCAAGGAAACTCTGGAGCATCAAAAAACTTGATTGGGAGAGGATATGTGCGATCCTGGAAAAATGGGTTTCAGGCCAGAAAAACGATGACCCTGGGGTCATCAAAAATTTTAGTGGAAAACAATTATTTTCCCTAGGCACATTTTGGTGTAGCAGGAGCATTGCTTATTACGTAAAGAAACCCTGGAGCATCAAGAAACTTCACTGGGAGAGGATTTATGCGATCCTGGAAAAATGGGTTTCAGGCCAGAAAAACGATGACCCCGGGGTCATCAAAAATTTTGGTGGAAAAATTTTTTTTTCCTAGACACATTTTGGTATAGCAGGAGCATTGCTTGTCACCCGAGGAAACCGTGGAGCATCAAGAAAGTTGATTGGGAGAGAATTTGTGCGATCCTGGAAAAATGGGTTTCAGGCCAGAAAAACGATGACCCCGGGGTCATCAAAAATTTGGTGGAAATTTTTTTTTTCCCTAGACACATTTTGGTATAGAAGCAGCATTGCTTGTCACCCAAGGAAACCCTGGAGCATCAAGAAACTTGATTGGGAGAGGATATGTGCGATCCTGGAAAAATGGGTTTCAGGTCAGAAAAACGATGACCCCGGGGTCATCAAAAATTTTAGTGGAAAAAAATTATTTTCCCTAGGCACAATTTGGTGTAGCAGGAGCATTGCTTATTACGTAAAGAAACCCTGGAGCATCAAGAAACTTCACTGGGTGAGGATTTATGCGATCCTGGAAAAATGGGTTTCAGGCCAGAAAAACGATGACCCCGGGGTCATCAAAAATTTTTGTGGAAAAATTTTTTTTCCCTAGACACATTTTGGTATAGCAGGAGCATTGCTTGTCACCCGAGGAAACCCTGGAGCATCAAGAAAGTTGATTGGGAGAGGATTTGTGCGATCCTGAAAAAATGGGTTTCAGGCCAGAAAAACGATGACCCCGGGGTCATCAAAAATTTTGGTGGAAAAATTTTTTTTTCCCTAGACAAAGTTTGCTGTAGCAGGAGCATTGCTTGTCATCCGAGGAAACCCTGGAGCATCAAGAAAGTTGATTGGGAGAGGATTTGTGCGATCCTGGAAAAATGGGTTTCAGGCCAGAAAAACGATGACCCCGGGGTCATCAAAAATTTTGGTGGAAAAATTTTTTTTTCCCTAGACACAGTTTGGTGTAGCAGGAGCATTGCTTGTCACCCGTGTAAACCCTGGAGCATCAAGAAAGTTGATTGGGAGAGGATTTGTGCGATCCTGGAAAAATGGATTTCAGGCCAGAATAACGATGACCCCGGGGTCATCAAAAATTTTTGTGGAAAAAATTTTATTTCCCTAGACACAGTTTGGTGTAGCAGGAGCATTGCTTGTCACCCAAGGAAACCCTGGAGCATCAAGAAACTTGATTGGGAGAGGATTTGTGCGATCCTGGAAAAATGGATTTCAGGCCAGAAAAACGATGACCCCGGGGTCATCAAAAATTTTCGTGGAAAAAAATTATTTTCCCTAGGCACAATTTGGTGTAGCAGGAGCATTGCATATTACGTAAAGAAACTCTGGAGCATCAAGAAACTTCACTGGGAGAGGATTTATGCGATCCTGGAAAAATGGGTTTCAGGCCAGAAAAGGATGACCCCGGGGTCATCAAAAATTTTGGTGGAAAAAAATTATGTTCCCTAGGCACAATTTGGTGTAGCAGGAGCATTGCTTATTACGTAAAGAAACCCTGGAGCATCAAGAAACTTGATTGGGAGAGGATTTGTGCGATCCTGGAAAAATGGATTTCAGGCCAGAAAAACGATGACCCCGGGGTCATCAAAAATTTTGGTGGAAAAAATTTTTTTTCCCTAGACACAGTTTGGTGTAGCAGGAGCATTGCTTGTCACCCAAGGAAACCCTGGAGCATGAAGAAACTTGATTGGGAGAGGATTTGTGCGATCCTGGAAAAATGGATTTCAGGCCAGAAAAACGATGACCCCGGGGTCATCAAAAATTTTGGTGGAAAAATTTTTTTTTCCCTAGACAAAGTTTGCTGTAGCAGGAGCATTGCTTGTCATCCGAGGAAACCCTGGAGCATCAAGAAAGTTGATTGGGAGAGGATTTGTGCCATCCTGGAAAAATGGGTTTCAGGCCAGAAAAACGATGACCCCGGGGTCATCAAAAATTTTGGTGGAAAAATTTTTTTTTCCCTAGACACAGTTTGGTGTAGCAGGAGCATTGCTTGTCACCCGTGTAAACCCTGGAGCATCAAGAAAGTTGATTGGGAGAGGATTTGTGCGATCCTGGAAAAATGGATTTCAGGCCAGAATAACGATGACCCCGGGGTCATCAAAAATTTTTGTGGAAAAAATTTTATTTCCCTAGACACAGTTTGGTGTAGCAGGAGCATTGCTTGTCACCCAAGGAAACCCTGGAGCATCAAGAAACTTGATTGGGAGAGGATTTGTGCGATCCTAGAAAAATGGATTTCAGGCCAGAAAAACGATGACCCCGGGGTCATCAAAAATTTTCGTGGAAAAGAATTATTTTCCCTAGGCACAATTTGGTGTAGCAGGAGCATTGCATATTACGTAAAGAAACTCTGGAGCATCAAGAAACTTCACTGGGAGAGGATTTATGCGATCCTGGAAAAATGGGTTTCAGGCCAGAAAAGGATGACCCCGGGGTCATCAAAAATTTTGGTGGAAAAAAATTATGTTCCCTAGGCACAATTTGGTGTAGCAGGAGCATTGCTTATTACGTAAAGAAACCCTGGAGCATCAAGAAACTTGATTGGGAGAGGATTTGTGCGATCCTGGAAAAATGGATTTCAGGCCAGAAAAACGATGACCCCGGGGTCATCAAAAATTTTGGTGGAAAAAATTTTTTTTCCCTAGACACAGTTTGGTGTAGCAGGAGCATTGCTTGTCACCCAAGGAAACCCTGGAGCATGAAGAAACTTGATTGGGAGAGGATTTGTGCGATCCTGGAAAAATGGATTTCAGGCCAGAAAAACGATGACCCCGGGGTCATCAAGAATTTTGGTGGAAAAATTTTTT
The DNA here is from genome assembly GCF_035046505.1 of Tiliqua scincoides. Classification (NCBI taxonomy): domain Eukaryota; kingdom Metazoa; phylum Chordata; class Lepidosauria; order Squamata; family Scincidae; genus Tiliqua; species Tiliqua scincoides. Next base: position 969 of record NW_027101429.1, on the reverse strand, counting down.
TTTCCCTAGACACAGTTTGGTGTAGCAGGAGCATTGCTTGTCACCCGAGTAAACCCTGGAGCATCAAGAAAGTTGATTGGGAGAGGATTTGTGCGATCCGGGAAAAATGGATTTCAGGCCAGAATAACGATGACCCCGAGGTCATCAAAAATTTTTGTGGAAAAAAAATATTTGCCTAGAAACATTTTGGTGTAGCAGGAGCACTGCTTGTCACCCAAGGAAACTCTGGAGCGTCAAAAAACTTGATTGGGAGAGGATATGTGCGATCCTGGAAAAATGGGTTTCAGGCCAGAAAAACGATGACCCCGGGGTCATCAAAAATTTTAGTGGAAAAAAATTATTTTCCCTAGGCACAATTTGGTGTAGCAGGAGCATTGCTTATTACGTAAAGAAACCCTGGAGCATCAAGAAACTTCACTGGGAGAGGATTTATGCGATCCTGGAAAAATGGGTTTCAGGCCAGAAAAACGATGACCCCGGGGTCATCAAAAATTTTGGTGGAAAAAAATTATTTTGCCTAGAAACATTTTGGAGTAGCAGGAGCATTGCTTGTCACCCAAGGAAACCCTGGAGCATCAAGAAACTTGATTGGGAGAGGATTTGTGCGATCCTGGAAAAATGGATTTCAGGCAAGAAAAACGATGACCCCGGGGTCATCAAAAATTTTGGTGGAAAAAAATTATTTTCCCTAGGCCCAATTTGGTGTAGCAGGAGCATTGCTTACTACGTAAAGAACCCTGGAGCATCAAGAAACTTGATTGGGAGAGGATTTGTGCGATCCTGGAAAAATGGATTTCAGGCCAGAAAAACGATGACCCCGGGGTCATCAAAAATTTTGGTGGAAAAAAATTATTTTCCCTAGGCACAATTTGGTGTAGCAGGAGCATTGCTTATTACGTAAAGAACCCTGGAGCATCAAGAAACTTGATTGGGAGAGGATTTGTGCGATCCTGGAAAAATGGATTTCAA